>NC_080112.1:24462838-24762838 GCF_950005125.1 Chionomys nivalis
AGTAATTCAAAGATGCTGTCTTTCCTGACCAGAGGTGTTTCCATATGAAAATATTTGTATTATGAACTAGAAGAATTTGTTAAAATGCTTAGTGTTCATGAAAAGCAAACACTTTTGCTAAGAGCCTACAACTCAAGCAAACCATTTGCAGCAATGGCTCACTTGTCTCGAAGCTCATAACAAAGTTTGAACTACAGTAATAGTTTAAAAAGAAAAAAATGCCTTGGCATTTTGAAATAGCTGCTACAAAATCTGTGATATAAGAGAGAGGTTTGTATCCTAACTTCAGAGACACTCACTGATCCTTATTTTTTTCTTTCTTTCGTTTTATTTTTCTCTCCTTCCCTCCCTCCCTCCCTCCCTCCCTCCCTCCCTCCCTCCCTCCCTCCCTCCCTCCCTCCCTCCTTTCCATTCTCTTTCCCTCCCTAACTTTCCTTCCAGCCTTTGCATTTTTGAGATCAGGCTCTGTGGCTCTGGTTGGCTTTGAACTCCTGGGCTTAATATGTCCTCCCAACTCAGACTCCCTGGTATCTGGAGACTATAGGCACCTGCCACTGATTCTCATTTTACTGGGAGCCTGTTACTTTTTTAGGTACAGGAGAATTAAATCAAGGAATTAGAATTAGGGGCAGCAGATTGGCTAGGTTTGGAGAGGTAGTATGTTCTAAAAACAGGCACAGTCCAAGCTGAGTGTGAACAACTAGTATGGGTATACCATAAAAGCGAAGACAGGCAATGTAGAATAGGCAGAAAGCATTCCTTGCTAAAATTAAGATTGTGGTAATAATAGATATTATAATTATATTAATTATATCTGCCAGATTTTGCTAAGACATTTTACTATTACTGGGCACTTAAAGTTATTTAAAAATTCTTAGACTTATAAACAATAGTGTTGGAAATAGCTGCCATAAAAATTCTGTTTCTTTTGTTGATATCTTACCAGAAATGTTTTAACTAGGACAAAAGGTAGAGCTGCTTTATTGCTGCTGTTATATGTTGTCAGACTGTATTTCCAAATCCTATACTATATAAGAGTGCCTGATCGCACAGAATCCTGACACACTGAATGTTATCATTTTAACATCTTTGCTAGTTTGATAGGTTAGTAAGTATACTATCCATTTTTTAAAATTTATTTAACAAGGCTTTTCATTTTAAATGTCATATTTTACTGTCTCTTTGTTCTATCATTTTCTTTCATCACTTTTCAGGGAAGTCTGGGCATTGATCTTGTATATTTTTATCCACTCCTTATATTTTGGGCAGTCAATTTTATCATTTATATTTGTCACACATTTTTCTAATTTTATTGTTTTCATTTTCATGTGAGCGTTATCATCTTTCACTATGGAAAAGTGTTGTCTTTTACATTTATGTATTCAAATACATCCATCCTGTCTGTGATGTTTCTTTCATTTTTCAATATTCAAAAATTTACCACTCCTCCACAGATGGAACAAATATGTGATTCTATCTTCCCTGTTCCCTCAGGGTATTTTTTTCTTTTTTGTATTTAATTCCTGGGCCCATCTGGAATTTATTTAAGTATATGGTATGAGGTATGGATCTAAAGTAAAATCTCCATACTAATATCCAAATGTTTTAGCAATTCAATTTGGCAAATACTGCTTGAACTTTTCTTCTGTGCTAAGCATGGACTAAGTACCACAACAGGTCTTTCCCTTAAATTCAAGTCCATGCTCTCCAAGGCTGTGACCATCTCTGTTTCCTGTCTCTGTCTCTCTTTCTCTGTTCGCCTGACTGTCTTTTTTTCTCTCTCTCCCTTCTTCCCTCCTCCCTCTCTCTGTGCATGTTTTTGGCATTCTCTCTGTCTTTCTCCTAAGAGAAGTGCAGTAATGGCTATAATAATGTTTATATTTATGTAACTATAGTGAAACACAAAGAAAATTATGATAGGTATCATTAGAAAGTTTAGGAGCAGGAACTGAAAGTGTAGCTCAGAGGTAGAGTGCTTGCTTAGTATGCATGGAACTGTGAGTTGGATTTCTGGTATATTCCCTATCCCCGCCCCCCACAAGATGTTAAGATTCTGGTATATCCCCCCACACACCTCCGAGATGTTAGGATTCTGGTATATCCCCCCAACCTCCGAGATGTTAGGATTCTGGTATATCCCCTACCTCCGCCGCCCCACAAGATGTTAGGATTCTGGTATATCCCCCTAACCTCCGAGATGTTAGGATTCTGGTATATCCCCCCACCCCCTCCGAGATGTTAGGATTCTGGTATATCCCCTACCTGCTCCGAGATGTTATGCTTCTGGTAGATCCCCTACCCCCATCCTGAGATGTTAGGATTCTGGTATATCCCCTACCCCCCCCCCCCCAGATGTTAGGCTTCTGGTATATCCCCTACCCCTAGCCCTGAGATGTTAGGATTCAGAAGCTGTGGGAGTTTAACAAACTGTGATTCTACCCACATGAGTAAAGAGTCTACCCAAATAAGTAAAAGATTCAAAATAGAATAGCATTTGTAAAGTATTCTGGTGGAAAGATTTCATTCATTCAAAACCATGTTGTGAAAAGTCTCGGACTTGTGCTGAGAACTTAACTGTGCACAGAACAGTCCCTGTCCTCAAGGACCTTTCAGGGGGATGATGGTAAAGAGTCATACCAGAGAAAGAGTAGTAGAGACAAAAATATAAGGACCTATCACATCCTATGTCAAATCATGCTTTCAAATGCAAGGTATGAATTTGAATCGGTATTTCTTCCAACAGTATATACTAATATCTAGTAAGCACATGATGATAATATCCACCCAGCATCATTCATCATTAAGGAAACAGAATCAGAACTACTACAACATTTTCACATCTTTAGAATTGTTATGATGAAAAAACTAAAAATAAGTGTTGTTGGTAATAGTGTAGCATTAAAATTAGAATTCTTTCATACTTTGCTGGTGGAGATATGAAACGACACATTTCCTTGGAAGAAAGTTTGGCAGATCTTCAGAATGTTGAACACAAAGTTACAATAGTATGTTTTGACTCTGAAATGTCTTTGTACAAGCCTTGAATGTTTGATTCTCGGCTGGTGATTCTATTATGGAAGGTAGAGGAAACTTTCAGGGTTCTGACCTAAATATAGAAAGTAGATAATTAGAACCAGCCTTTGAAGGGTACGTCTTGTACATGGCTCCTTTCTCTGTTTGCTTATTGTCTGCCGCTAGGTAAGTATCTTCTGCTACATGCTCCAATCTCTATGATTTTCTTCTTTACCATTGGCCTAGAATCAGTGACACCGAAGACTATGGCCTGTAATCTCCAAGACTGTGAATCTTCTTTTTCTTTAATTTGTTATGGCAGATATTTAATCACAGCAATGAAAAGCCAACTAACACAGAGTGGAGTTCTTGCTAACCCGTGAAAGTATTTGACAGAGTTTGGAGGAACAGGCTAGAAGATGGAGCGTAATAGTGATGGTGGGAGGTCAGATGATCAGAATGTGAATAGGAGGAGTGCGGACAGTGATGACTCTGCTCATGAACTTCCAAGTGGGAGCCATCGCACTATTAGGAACTGTAATAAAAGCCTCTGGTAAAATAACTTGCCCACATGTTGTCCTTGTCCTGAGACTGTGTGAGATCCCATTAGGAAAAGATTTGAACATACAGAGTTTGATCAGAAAGGGAGGTGGTTTAAAGTGGCTAATAGGAAGGTTGTGGTGGTGGAGATTAGACAGACCCATTAAACAGAAGCCAATTATTTTGCATTTGGATAAGAGAAAATACGCTTCAAGGTTGTCCCAGGAATGGTCAAGACTCTGTCCCCATCCCAGACTAAATAATGCAAAGGTTTTAATTAATTTGGAAAACCTTTTTGAAAAAAAGAGTTTCTGGATTTCCTGATTATGCAGGGCCTCCTAGGGAAATTATTAACCCATGGTTAACCACACGGGCACACAGGAGCCACCACAACCATTATTCAAGAGTGTACGGCTCTCTCCAGCCTGTTAGTAGAACGTGATGCCATGCCTGGGATGGTATGCGGAATTTATAGATACATAGGGGCTTCTACTCATTTCAGAAGAACGCTTAGGAGGCTAGGTGATGTGTGCTGGAGTCAGGATCTCTACAGCTTCTGAAAGGGCGCTGCATCAAACTGTGAGGGCGGAGCCTGCGCTCCAGTGGAAACCTAAGGAAGTCTGAGATGCCAAGGACATGGAACATCTGAGAAGATGAGCAGAGGCACTCCAAAAGAGAGGCCATGTGTACTTCATTGAGCAAAGCAATAGCCTGGGCTCCCCAGCCTCACTGGAACTTATATCAGAATACCACACACTCCAGAAGTTGACATGTAACTAAAGGATTTAATGCTTGTCCTGCTGAGTTTTGGTCTTGTACTTGCCCTGTTTTTCCTTGCTGCTCTCATATTCCTCCAGTTTGGAATGGTACTGGTTCTTTTTTTTTGTTTTTTTTTTTGTTTTGTTTTGTTTTTTTTTTGATTTTTGAGACTGGGTTTCTCTATATAACAGTCCTGGCTGTGGTGGAAGTCATACTGTAGACCAGGCCGGCCTCAAACTCACAGGCTAATGGCAGTCATATCTACCTATCTCTACCTCCCTAGTGCTGGGATTAAAGGTGTGCGCCACCACTGCCATCCAGCTTCTTTCTGCCTTTATGGGGGCTCACAGCTAAGTGTTTGCCTTGAGTCTCAGAAGACACTTTGAACTTGAAGTTATGAACAGTGTTGTAACTGTTAAGATGTTGTCAATGCGTGGAGATTGTCTAGGTGAATTTTTCTTTATGACATACGGTCATATTCCCTCGGGGGCCAAGAGTAGATTGCTGCAGTGTGAATACGCAATCCACATTGAGACTTATATGTTGAGTGTTTGCTTCCCAGCTGTGGAGCTGTTTGTGTGAAAACTTTCAGAGGTAGGGTATGACTAGAAGAATTAGGTCACTAAAGGCATGGCTTTGAAGGTCATATCCAGTCTCAGATGCCTTTCTCTCTGTCTGGTACCTGTCCAACTTGAAGCAATTAGTCTCTGCCACATCCTGCCGCTGTCATCATGTGACTCACCACAGGCACAAAATCAACAGAATTGAGGACTGTGGTCTGAAGCCTTTGAACCCTTTAGACCAAAGAAATCTTTCTTTCTCTAAGTTGTTTATATCAGGTAATTTGTTATAAAGAAGAAAGGCTAACTATCATACCATATGATCCAGAATTTTCACTCCTAAGGGAAATTTAAACCTATGTCAGTACTTGCACACACACACACACACACATCCCAATATAACTGCCATTAACCTGAAACTGTATCATGTTCACTATTTACTAGCCATCTACTGATGAATTGATACATAAAACGTGTTATATCCGCACAGTGAAATCGTGTTCAGGAATGGAGAGCAATAAATCATTACTGTGTGGCACTATGTGAGAGAACCGAAAAAATATTATGGTTAGCGAGAAATTCAAGACATACACAGGCATATGTTATGTGGTTTTACTTATATGAACTGCTCAAAAAAAGACAATTTTGTAGACGCAGAAAGTTATTAGTGGTTACCTGAGGCTAGATGCTGGGAGTTGGGGATTATTTTTCTCTTAAGTATGATATGCGTGCTCTAAAATGAGATTTTGCTGATGGTTGTACAGTTTGGAGCTAACTTTAAAATGGGTGAGATTGATCAATGCAAATTGCCTATCAGCAGAGGTACTAAGATTTAGTGGGTTAGGAAAATAGTAATTGTAGAAATCATATGAAGAATACTACTGCCAACATGAATTAAATCTTAAAAGTACTTACTGGTTAAAGTGTAATTCTCACATTTTTATTCCTGGTAACATTCTAGGACCTTGTTGTTTTGTCAGCATCTTCCATGTATCTTTCTCTACCCTGCTGTGGAGTCTGTCCTGTGGATTCTGTCTTCTACTTTTTCCTCTCCATGTCTTGAACTTGTCCACCTTTTGAGACCTTCACAGGTGCTGTAGCTTATCTGCTAATGCACATTTTCTCTCTCTTTCGTTCTTTCTTTCTTCCCTCTTTCTTTCATTCTTCCTTCCTTTCTTTCTTCCTTTGTTTCTTTCTTTCTTTCTTTAATTCTTTCTTTGTTTCTTCCTTCCTTCCCTCCCTCCCCCTTCCTTTTCCTTCCTTCCTTCCTTCCTTCCTTCCTTTCTTTCTTTTTTTTTTTTTTTTTTTGAGACAGAATTTTTCTGTGTAGCATTGGAGACTGTCCTGGAACTAGCTCTTGTAGACCAGGCTGGTCTCAAACCCACAGAGATCCACCTTCCTCTGCCTCCCAAGTGCTGGGATGAAAGTCATGCGCCACCACCTCCTGGCTTGCTCATCTTATTTCTAAATCTGGACTTTCGCCTCTCAAAATTCTGCTTCAGTTTCTTTGATGAAGAAGCAGATAATCTCTTAACAGATGTTTACTGGACATACACTGTGAATTTGGCCCTATAATGACACTCGTGATGTCCTGTGGTATCAATCTTTATGTATGGGAAACAATAAGGCTTTCAGTGTGCAACAAAACGGCTCAAGAAATTTTGAGTAGCTATATTTCATAGTAGTGTTAGCTTAGCTTATAGAAGGGCCTGTATTTAAAATTGACACATGTGTATCTACTTTTTCTTTGTCCTTGAGTTGTCCATATGTCTTGGGTCTTAAGCAAGTCAGTCTGTTCTGGTAAATCACCTCTCCAGAAAACCAAGTTAAACATTATTGTACTTCTGATTTCTGTAGTAGACATGCTCCTATCATGGTCAGTTTCAATTTACAAGCATGACATTTAACTAAATCATAATTGGTAAGTTAGCTAGTGTGAGCCCTTCACTAAGAGGCAATCATATAGTTTCAACTCTACTAAAAAAAATTTTCTATACTGTCTCTGAAGTATCCTCTAACTTTTTGGAGATAGCATCTCATGTATCTGAAGCTGGATCAAAACTTGGTTTATAACCAAGGCTGATCCTGAACTTCTAATTCTCTCTCTCCTTCCTGAATTCTGGGGTTTCAGGTGTGATACCTGGTTTTTGTAGTCCTGGGGATTGAACCCAGGGCTTCATGCATGCAAGGCAAGAACTCTGCCAACTTAAATTACATAATCTTGGAAGAAGAGAAATAATACTTCTTGAATTCCAACTCTATCATCTGGGCCCTCTATGTACTCCTTATAATGGAGATTTAGATCTTATAGGTCAGGAGATGGAGTCCTAGAGAGGCAAAGATCACTGCCTAAAATCTGCACAGCTGAGACTGTATCCTGATTATTTGACATCAGCAGAAATTCATGTTCTTTTCACCATGCTATGGCACCTTCTGGAGAAAAGCTAGCAGCAGAGACAGTGAGACAATGAACCTTCTCAATGGTGGTTGCTTGGTTAGTGTTTACCTTAGGAGCTTTGGGCATAAACTTATTACTTGCTACACACTCGTCGTACTAGAAGATATTGGGAGTCATCTCTCTGGGACCATCAGGCAGAAAGGCTGCCAAGATCGATGCATGGTGTGAGGAGGGAACTTCCCAACCCTTTCATAGATTTTATCCTGAGGAAAGAATCGACCACAAGTTCCTGACTACTGGGGAATATTTCGTGGCTGAGATTCCTGGAACAACATCTTTCATAGGCTTTGGGTGAGATCCTGAATTATCTATTAGTGAGGTCAGTGCCTTCTCTGGAGATCATAGAGTTCATGCCAGGTAACATGAATGGTTGGATAAACTACCTGAACACAAGTCTATGACATCATTGCTTAGGCTGTGCTCCAACTCGCAGCTCTCCAGTCTCTACGTCCAAAGATGATTATAGGCCCTAGCTAGCACAGTAAGCTAATGATGAGTAGATGAACTCTTTGTCTTCCTCAGGCCTGGTTACTTACTGTTCAAGTCTCTTCTCAGAAATTCATAAGTCAATAACACTAAAGTTTCTCATGTTTTCTCACCTCACAATATTGAGTGTTTTGCTTACATGATATCTGTGCATCACATGTGGACACTAACCTTGGTGGACAGAAGAGGGTGTCAGATCTCACGGAGCTGTCATTACAGATGGGTATGAGCTATCATGTGGGTTCTGGAAATTGAACCTAGGTGGTCTAGAAGAGTAGCCAGTACTCTTAACCACCTAGCCATCACTCCAGCCCCCATGCAACAATTTTATTATTAATTATTTAAAGATAAATAATATCACTTGGATGATGAAATATGTAATAGATTTTGAGAAGCCCTCTTTTACCGTCTTAGTAGAATCCTCTGTACTAACTATATGCTATATGCTAAGTACAGAGATAAGTGCTTCATAATAAATACTACAAAGATTCTTATTTGGCCTGGAGAGTTCATAGAGATTGTCCTGGTTTACATAGTCAGTGTGTAGAAACATTAGTAATCAAAATTATAGTTTTCTGTAACTATAAATCATATATGTATTCTACTATATTACCTTACTTTCTGTGTTAATATTTGTTCATTGACTCAGGAAATATTTATTATTTTTAAAAATTTTTTTTTACTAGTTGAAAGTATGTTTGTGTGTGTGTGTGTCTGTCTGTGTGTGTATGTGTGTATGCACCTGTAAGTGCAGGTGCCTATATAGGTCAGAGACATAGGAACTCCTGGAACTGGATTTACAAGCGGTTGTGAACCGCCTCATGTGGGTGCTGGGAACAAAACTTGGGTGTTCTGCAATTAGTATGTGCTCTTCGCCACTGAGCCATCTCTCCAGCCCAATTAAATCTTTTGCATGTCAGACAGTTGAAAGAAATGGAAACTCTCACTTTGTGAAAATATCAAGTAAAAAACACATTTTCTTATAATTTTTATTCCTGTTCCTTATAATGACAGTGCTGCTAATCTGGAGTTACCATGAAGTGTTTCTTTTTGGTTGTTGTTGTTTTGTTTTTGTTTTTTTTTGTTGTTGTTGCTTTTTTGTTTTGTTTTGTTTTGTTTTTTTCTTTTTTTGAGACAGAGTTTCTCTGTAGCTTTGGAGCCTGTCCTGGAACTTGCTTGTAGACCAGAGATTTGCCTGTCTCTGCCTCCCAAGTGCTGGGATTAAAGGCATACACCACTACTGCTCTGCTAGGAATTGTTAAATAACTTTACTTCCTCCCACTCCTAGGAATTTAAGGAAGGTGTCTGAAGTGGGGAAGTCCTATTGAGTTCCAGAAGAGAAATGATACCCTAAGCAATTGTCTTATGGACTCCATCATCTCTGTTTTAAGCACACTGTACCACAAATACAAGGACATGCTTAGGCCCTTCCACAGTGTCAGGGTTAGTTGAATTACAATACATTCACAAGCTGCATCTACTCTAATTTAAAGTACAAAGATTAACACTCAGATCACACATTATAGTCCATAAAGTTGTGTGTGTTTGTGTGTGTGTTAGTTACGGAGTGGCAACCATTGGGTTAAAGAAGACACAGATGATGGATCCCCACACTTTCTAGCTCCCAAAGTTTTAGTTTTGGCCTTTAATACCTGAGAAATGCTTATATGAGATTTCTTTAAAATATATAAATTTTAGAGACAGCTAATACAGATTAAAAGAGTCAATTCAGTTGGTTAAATGAGACATTAAGAAACTCAATTGGCGAGTTACTGGAAGCAACTAGAAGAAGCTTTCAACAGGACAAAGCCTCGCCATAAAGGCTCAGGTCCCTGGGTCAATGTGCAAGACCAAATCCAGATGGAGGGAAGCATGGGTGGCCAATTGAAGCGATCCAATTTCAGCAGTGGAGACCATGGGGAGCTGAAGCTAGGGGACACCCGGAAGTTCACTACCCAACAGTCCATGGGCACACGTACCAGGTGTTTAGATGACAGTGATAACAGCACATATGGGCATTCCATGGCACCTACTGGAATATAGGGGTAGGGATTTCCAGGTCCTTGTGTCTCTGAACAAGGAATTGAGCAGAGACACATAGGTGGATCAAAAGTGGACACTTTGCTAGGATAAGATACATTTTTTAATGTAGTAAGTGCACAGGGCAGAACAAAAGGAGCGTTTAGTGGCTCACTTGGCACTGTCCTACAAAGAGTTGGGGCTTCCCTAAGTGAGAAGTTTTGGATCCATTTGCACAGTGTAGGATTTAACAGACTCCTGTATTTGCCTTGAATCCACTAGCCATTTTTATTAAGTTTCACCTTAAAAGCACTTGTATAGCTTTAGCTTTTAAGCTTCCTAATTGCTTGCCTTGGAGTAGTGAGGACGGTATGGACGTAGGAATGGCTTTTAGCATTCAGGGGAAGATTTCCAATGTAATGCCTTATTAGGGCTTATAAAAGGCAGTTACTAATTCTGGGGCTAGCAGCACTAAAGTCCTTCAAGTTTTCAATATTTTCTACATTTGTTAAACTCCATTCATTTAGTAAGTGCTCTTGGGTTATTGAGTAAATCACAAAATGGAACTTCAATATTAGAAAGAAAATGAATGTTTTTACCTGCTATGTTAAAAGCTACCTGAGGCATTTCAGTGGTTGGCTGCAGTTACGTCAGTGGGGCTTTTACTTGGAAACCTATTTCAGCTTCAGGCTTTAAGGGTAGTCATCACTGAAGCTGAAGTGCCTTCCTCCTTTCTGAGGGTGAGCTAGCATCTCTTTACTTTTCCTTTTTACAGAGGAGGCTTTTAGAACCCCAGTGAGGGTATTTCTTTTCCAGTAAACTGGTTTCTCATAGTTGGTAAAAGCATTGCCCGTTTAGAGTATGCTACTGCCTGGAGTTTCTCTGTTTGAGGGAAATATATTGTTTCCCAAGGCTAAGGCTAACAATTGGGATTGCTCTTATGTCCATGATCATTTCCTCTGAGCCTTTTAGACTGTTTCTATTTTATCTCTGTTGTTGGTAATCCCAAAAGCCAAAATTAAAAGTTAATTTAGACTCTTTGGGGGCCCATTGCCTCCTTTTGCAAGTTCTTTCTAGTTCTGTTTTGGAATAATACTTTAGGACAAAACTATCACCTAGAATCCCTTCTTATATAAAAGCATTCCTTTTTCCTTATTCATCTTTACCAAAATATACATTTTGTATCTATAATGTTTATATCTCCTTGTTACTTGATAGTCATTTGTGTATTATTTATCTTTAGATAGATTTTATTTATTTTTCAATGAATATACAAATACCTTTCATCTTTTCCTCCTTTTATTAAAATTAGACTCTTTCACATACAATGTACCCCAATTTCAGCTTCCCCTCCCTCTACTCCTCTTAATTCTCCTCTCCACCCCCCCCCATTTAATCCACTTCCTTTCTATCTCCCATTAGAAAAAAAAAACAGGCTTTAAGGATATAATAATAAAATATAGTAAAATAAAATACAGGATAAAACAAGCACTGTCACATTGAAGTTGGAAAAGACAAACCAAGAGAAGGCACAAGAATCAGAGACCTACTCATTTGCCTACCCAGGAGTCCCATAAAACACTAAAGTGGAAGTCATAATACGTATGCAGAGGACCTGGTGCAGACCCATACAGGCCCTGTGCATGCTGCTTTAATCTCTGTGCATTCATATGAGCTTTCCTCAGTTGATTCAGAGGGCCTTGTTCTCCTGGTGTCCTCCATCTCTTCTGACTCTTACAACACTCTTTCTGCCTCCTCTTCAACGGGGTTCCCCTCAGCTCTCAGGGGAAGAATTTGATGGAGACATCCCATTTAGAGCTGTGTGTTCCACAGACTCTTTCTGCTGGTAATATCTGGCTGTGGATCTCTGCATCTGTTCCCATCTGCTACAGGAGGAAGCTTTACTGCTGATAGCTGAATAAGAAACTGACCTATCAGTATAGCAGAATGTCATTAGGAGTTGTTTTATCAATAGATTTTTAAAGAAATATTTTGTTAGACCAGTATTATTTTTTTTTACCCTACCTTCATTGGCCATCCAGTCTCTGGTTCTTAGTCACCCAAGCAATGTGAAATAACAGGTTTCATCTCATGGTGTGGGCTGTGAGTCAAACTAGATGTTGATTGTTTACTCCAACAAACTTTGTGCCATCATTGACCTAGCATATCTTGAAGCTAGGACATTGTTGTAGATCAAAGTGTTTGTGGCTGGTTTGGCGTTTGCATTTCTCTTTTGGGAGCATGGAGAGTACCTTCTTGTACCAAAGACATTAGCACATATTGGCTCTGTGTAGACACCAGCTTAACTCCTCCATGGTCAATGAGTTATATAGGTGTTGTCTTCAGTCTTGTTGTTGGTTTGAGGTAAGCAACCATTTCACCCAAACAGAAAAGAATATACCTTCTTCTCAGAACTTCATGAAACTTTCTCCAAATTGACCACATATTCAGACACAAATCAAATCTCCACAGATATAAGCAAAGTGCAATAACATCCGGCATCTGAAATAACATCCTGCATCTTATCTGACCTCCAAGGATTAAAGCTGAGTATCAGCAAAAGAAATAACACAAACTCATGGAAACTGAACAATGCTTTACTGAATGAAAAAGGGTCAAGACAGAAATAAAGAAAAAAATTAAAGACTTTCTAGAATAGAATGAGAGTGAGTATACAACATACACAAACTTATGGGGCACAATGAGGAGAGTTCTAAGAGGCAAGTTCATAGTACTAAGTGCCTACATAAAAAATTATAAAGAGAGACCCAACAAAGAAAGAGAATTACAGGCTAATTTCCCTTATGAACATATATGCAAAAGTTCTTCATAAAATACTTGCAAATTGAATTCAAGATACATAAAAAATATCATGTTCAAGAAGGCTTCATCTCAGAGTTGCAGGGAAGGTTCAGCCTGCACATGTAATCCACCATATAAACAAACTGAAAGACAAAAACCACATGATCATTTCATTAGATGCAGAAAAGACATTTGGCCAAATCCAACACCCATTCATGATAAAGTCTTGGAGAGATTACACATACTAAAGGTGATTTACAGCAAGCCTATAGCCAACATCAACTTAAATGGAGAGAAAATCAAAAGCAACTCCACTAATCAAGAAGGCAAGATTGTCCACTTTCTAATTCAATATAGTACTTGAACTTTTACATAGAGCAGTAAGACAACTGAAGGAGATCAAGGGCATAGAAATTGGAAAAGGGAAAAAAAAAAGAAGTCAAAGTATCTCTATTTGCAGATGATATGATAGTATAGATAAAAGATCCCAAATATTCTACCAGGGAACTCCTACAGCTAATAAACACCTTCATCAAAGTAGCTGGATACAAAATTAACTCACAAAACTCAGTAGCCCTCTTTTATACAAATGACAAACAAACTGAGAAAGAAATCTGGGAAACAACGCTTTTCACAATAGCATCAATAATATAAAATATCTCTAAGCAAGTGAAAGAATTGTATGATAAAGTCTTCAAGTTCTTAAAAAAAGAAGGATGAAAAGATCTCCC
Source organism: Chionomys nivalis (assembly GCF_950005125.1). NCBI lineage: Eukaryota > Metazoa > Chordata > Mammalia > Rodentia > Cricetidae > Chionomys > Chionomys nivalis. Next base: position 24,476,206 of record NC_080112.1, read on the forward strand.
ATATTCATGGATTGGTAGGATTAATATAGCAAAAATGGTCTTCCTACCAAAAACAATCTATAGATTCAATGCAATCCCCATCAAAATTCCAACACAATTCTTCATATATCTTGAAAGAGCAATTTTCAGCTTTGTATGGAAATGTAAAATACCCAAGAAAGCTAAAATAATCCTGAATAATAAAAAAATGCTGGAGGTATCACCATCACCAATTTGAAGTTGTACTATAGAGCTATAGTAATAAAAACAGTATGGTTTTGTCATAAAAGCAGACACATGGGTCAATGAAATCAAATTCAAGTCCTAGACATAATTCCACATACCCACGGTCATCTTATTTTTTTTAATTTTAAAAATTTTAAAGTGTTTTTGTTGCATTATACATTTAAGAGGCCAGAAACACACGCTTGGAAAAGGACAGCATCTTCAACAAATGGTACTAGTTAAACTGGACGGTTACGTGTAGAAGAATCCAAATAGATCCATACTTATCGTCCTGCACATAACTAAGCTCCAGATGTATCAAAGACCTCAACATAAAGCTAGGTACCCTGAACCTGATAGAAGAGAAACTGGGGAATAGCCTAGAACTCATTGACATGACATGAGACCTTCTAAACATCTATTAGTGTATGCACTAAAAACAACAATTAATAAATGGGACCTTATGAAACTGTAAAGCTTCTGTACAGCAAAGGATACCATCAATAGGACAAAGTGACAGCCTACAGAATGGGAAAAGATTTTTTTTAACCAGCTGCACATTCAGTTGAGGGCGAATATCCAAAATATATAAAGAATAAAAAAAAGGGACATCAACAACCCAATTATAAAAATGAGGTGCAGATCTAAACAGAGAATTCTCCATAGAGGAAACTCTAACAACTGAAAAACACTTAAGAAAATATTTAACCTCCTTAGGCATCAGGGAAATGCAAATAAAAACTACTTTGAAATTTCCAATTATACTTGTCAGAATTGTTAAGATTAATAGAACAAGTGACAGCTCGTGCTGCTGAGGATGTAGAGGAAGGAAGGACATTCATCCAGTGCTGGCTGGTGGAAGGGAAAACTTGTGCAGCCACTATCCAAATCAGTGTGCTAATTCCTCAGGAAGAGGGAATGGATCTACAAGATCCAGCTATACCACTCCTGGTCATACACCTAAAGGATCCTTCATCCTGCCACAGAGACACTCACTAAATCATGTTCATTGCTGTTCTACCACACTAGCCAGAAATTAGAAACAATCTAGATGTCCCTCAACCGAAGAATGGGTACAGAAAATGTGGTACGTTTACACAGTAGAGTATTACTCACGCATTGAAAGATGACATCATGAAATTTGCAGGTAAATGGATGGAGCTAGAAAAAAAAATCATCCTGACTGAGGTATCTCAAACCCAGAAAGACAAATTGGTATGCATTTACTTATATCTGGATATTAGCTGATACGTCAATGATAACCAAGCTACAATCTGTAGAACCACAGAGGGTAGTTTAGAGTAAGGGACTAGAGGGTACAGATAGATCTTATTAGGAAAAGGAAACAGAATAGACAATTATGGATGAATGGAGGGACTGGAACCGGAGGATCAAATTAGGGGAGGGTCTTGAGGGAGATAATATGAGGAGACTTCACTAAAATTAAGGGACATTTGAGGAGTAATATGGAAACCTAATACAGTAAAAACTTCCTAAATTATATATGTGATCTAAATAAAATCACCAAATAATAATGGAGACAGAGTCCAAACTGGACTTCTCACTACCAAACAAAATTTCTGTTACCAGGATTGGGTTACATTTAATTGAGTTTTCCCCCAAAGAGGTCCCCTGGGAATCCCCCAAGTAATTCAGGCTGTTGCCAAGCATTCCTTAATAAAATTACTAAATTCTAATTAAAGCGCAAGAAACTGTCTAAAACACAAGCAGAATATGTTAGTCCTTGGATACTGTTTTTCCCTTTTAACTAAAGGCAAGATTAAAATCTGGCATCTCCACTTTTATTTGTATTCATCTTCTTTCCTCAGAAGTAAACTTAAGATTCCTTTAAGGATGCTCAATTAACCGCAGCAGTTTTTATTTAAAAAATGACTATTTTTTTTAGTGTCAAATTGTCCATGATAAGGACTTTGATAAACCTGTTTTTCCAAAACAGCAAAAAGCAGGGAGCAGGGGAACAAATAACAGGCAATACATACTGTAGCTTCCATACCTTCATGCCTTCATTTCAAGCTAAAAAAATTATCTTTTCAAGTTCATATTCACACATACATTATAAATAAAGTATGTATGTCATCACGACTACAGTGATGGCTCAGCAGCTTGTTGCACCAGTCTGAAGATCTGAGTTTAATCCCTGGAACCTACAATGGAGAGAGATTTGACTCCTGAAGTTGTCCTCTGACCCCCACACAAGCACCATGGCACATGTATGCTCATACTAATGTGTGTGTGTGCGTTACACACACACACACACACACACACACACACACACACACAATTTTAGCATGCAGTAAATGAAACAGTGAGCAATGAACTGGCCACAGATTTTACTGGAGTTATTTTCAGGAATTCTGGGGATATATTGAATTTTGCCACATACTGTTTTAGACATAGAATGATACATGCAAACAATTATATTAAAGTAATTATCATGAGCACTTGACACAATTGCATAAATCATAGTATATACTATAGTAAATACAAAGTAGGAACTTTACATCTGTCTATGCTTGAGATGTAAGAAAGGCCCAGTGGAAGTAAAAATATCAAGAGATAAGGTTTTGTTATGTTTAATTAAATTATACACCTTTCCCTCTACAGACTGGATCATACGCAATCCTCTACAGACTGACTGTATAAAGTATACAGAAGGGAGCAGCTGAGGCAAGCTTAATGTTTTAAAGGTCTTCAGTAGCTGGATGAGAAATAGGGCAAGATTTGTATCCCTTTCTTGATTAACCTCTCTGGTGGGCTTTTAGTTATTGTGTTTTTTTTTTTTTTTTTTTGAGACAGGGTTTCTCTGTGTAACAGTCTGGCTGTCCTGGAACTCACTCTGTAGACCAGACTGGCCTAGAACTCACAGAGATCCGCCTGCCTCTGCCTCCCAAGTGCTGGGATTAAAGGTGTGCATCACCACTACCTGGCTCAGGTTCCTTAATACAATTTTTCATCCCTACAAACAGGCTCTCTACTATCAGTTTATGTCCATGTGTTCCTCTTAGTGTTTTATAATTCAGTCCTAGTCTGGCAGAGTCCAGGCAGACAGCCAAAGGATTTGCATGTGTCCTAGCTTCCTCCCAGATCCGTTGTTTCCTCTCAAGGGTACAGCAAATTGGACCAAGTATAGTAGGTCTTTTCGTTCTTTGGCCAAACCTCTCTATCACTCAGCATGCATGAGGACCAGATGGTATTATAGTGAACTGTTTGCCTCTTTTTCTTTAGATTATCAGGATCAATTTAATTTTAATTCTTGAGGATTCAGTGCAATGGGGAGCCTGGGGAAACAATGTTTTCTAAGAAGAAAGACAATAACTGGAAGGCCTCTTGAGTTGGGGATGGATCCCTCTGGCCCACATATAAAGTCCTCCACACTTTGTGGTTTAGGGTCTTCCCCAGTTCAATCATGCTAAGAACCCTAATGCTTTGAAAATGTTGTATAGTTTTATCATCATAGCAGGCATCCCTGGTGAACTAAACTGTGTCTACTAACTTTCTAGTTGAATACAACAAAATACCTGATAAAAGCATCTGCAGGAAAGAATGATGTATTTTAACTAATTTTTTGGGGTTGCAGTCCAGCATGGCCTGGAAGTATGGGCCATCGGTTACACTGTATCTGCAGTCAGGAGTCAGAGAGACAAGTTCTTGTGCTAAAAAAAAGCTCAAGTCTTATTTTTATTAAGTCTGGGACTCCAGTCCATGGGCTAGTGCTGCCCACATTCAAGGTGAGTCGTCCTTGTTGTGATCAGCCTTTCCGGAAGCTGTCACATAGACATACCTAGATATATGTCCCTATGGTAAATGTGCATCCTATCAAGGTGGCCATGAAGATTACCCAGCACATGGGGGTAGCCGGGCGGAGGGTTAGAAACACAGATTTGAGTCCCCAACCCTTTTGAGTTCACTTACCTTCTGCTGTTGTTTGAATCAATCACTGTCTTTCCAGGGACTACGTTTATAATAAATTCTCTGGGCCTGAGATACAAGTCCTTGGCATGGACATCTCTGAGTTTATTTTTTTTTTCACTTTGATGTAAAGCAAGGTCTCCCTCCTAAGAGGCCCCCAAAATGTCCAAGTGGCTCTTTAAGCAGAGGAAAAGGCTTGTCTATATGAACAGCTCTTGTGTCCCTCTGCTGCCCCATATTGCTGTCCAAGCTAAAAATGCAGTCTTTCCCTAAGGTCTCACTCTGAAGGGAGTCTTACTATCTGGGAAACTGCATATATACCCTCAACCTACTTCAATAAGTTCACAGCTTGTTCCTTTTAACTTATATGAATAAATTATTTATCAATCTATGCCTTCTCGTTTGTGCTGGACAGTGGTGGTGGTGTCCTGCACAAACAAGAGACAAAGTCTTTATGCTGCTGCATTTTTATTCAAAATGGAGTCAGTCCACCACTGCTCTGTGAAGCTGAACCACTCACCTCAAGGCTCAGCCTGAGAATTTTATAGATGAAGTAGCTTACACCAGGGAATAGCCTGATAGCCACAATCTTCAGTTCTTAAAATTTATGTTTTGGCTTTCAGCACTTGAAATGATTTCAAAATATGCTTTCCTTTTTCTCAGTGCAAGTGAGGATCATACAGTACAGCCTTTTCTTTCAAAAATGTTCTTTGAAAGAAGAAGCGCCTGGGTGTGGCCACAGTCCAGCTACATGGGAGGTTGAAGTATAAGAGTCTTTTGAACACGGGACTTCATGAGAACCACTGCTAGGAAGACCCCCTTTAGAAAAGCAAAATGAAAGCCCCACAGAGTCCAAGTTAGGACTGTAAGAGTGCTTGCCTAGTATATTCAACTCTCAGCACCACAAAACCTAAACAGAACCACTTAGGAGTACTAAACACGGGCTTTAAGGGTCATTTAGGAGGCTCAGCAATGCATATCCCACCTTGGGCTTGGAATTTCAGAAAGTGTATTTCTGCAGATGGACACACCATTCCTTTTGACTACTAGTAAGTGCCTTGTTGTCTCGTCTGTTCTTTTGTAAATTCAAGCATGTAAGGAGCATAAGCTGTCTGAGAGGCATGGAGTCTCCTTCATTCCTGGTGGGAGAACAGGGCATTGTTTTCATTCTGCAAACATTCTCCGAGCCAAGGAAGGCACAATCCTCTACAGGCTGACTGAACTAAAACAGAAAGTGATTTAAGCTAGGACTTCAGGGTCATTAAAGAACCACCTGCTAGTCCACTGAGTCCTTTAATTCACAGGAAAGACCCAAAAGGAACTCACTTCTCCCTGGGAATTAATTCTTTCTTTCTTTTTTTTTTTTTGGTTTTTGAAGACAGGGTTTCTCTGTAGCTTTGGTGCCTGTCCGGGCACTAGCTCTTGTAGACCAGGCTGGCCTCGAACTCCCAGAGATCCGCCTGCCTCTGCCTCCCGAGTGCTGGGATTAAAGGCGTGCGCCACCACCGCCCGGTGGGAATTAATTCTTTTTTTCCTTTCCCCTCTGCCATTCCCCACTGTGCAATCTCTTCTTCTAGAACAGCAGTTTTCAACCTGTGGATTGCAACCATTTTGGGGGTCTCATATCTGATATTTACATTATGATTCATAACAGCAGCAAAATTGAAGTTATGAAGTAGCAGCAAAAATAATCTTATGGTTGGGGGTCACTACAACCTGAGGAACTGTATCAAAGGGTCATAGCATTAGGAAGGTTGAGAATCACTGTTCTAGAACATTCCTTTTCTCTAGAATTCCATCTCTCTTCTTTAGTTTGGAGGATGTGTGACTATATTCATTAAGAAGGATAAATGTGTCGGGCTGTATATGCACTATCATGAATATTAGGGTCAACTATGCAAGGGATGGAAAGGAAAGAAATACTCAACAGAATCTTCCTAGTGCTGTTCCCCTTGGAAGAAATAATGGAGCTGGAAATTAGGCCCTGAGTTGACCTGACAATTTCTGTGTTCAATACTTTTTGTTGTTTTAGGGACAGTTTAACACAAAGGAGGATTCAAAACTGGCATTCAGTTTTTCTCCTTTGGAAGGCACTGATTTAAATGTATTCTCTCACATAAAAGGCTCTCACAATTGTCTTAGGCTCTCAGTAGTTTTCCTTTATTGATGATTTAGAAATCTGTTTTTAAATGAGGGCCCTTGGGGAAGACGGGTTTTCTTTTTGTAATCTTTCCATGTATAAAGGAAAGGTAGGATGAGAGTCATTGCATTTCAGGGGAAACCCTTCTCAATAATCCTAAACCACATCAACTATCAGTTTGATAGTCCCTCCAGTCTGGCAAAAGGGGCCAATCATCTGAAAGCCATGGCCAGGAGGCCATCTTGTGTGAAAATAGGTACAACCACAGAGAGATGTGACCCTGAGCAAGCGTGTCAAAGAGAAGAAAAGGGATTGGGGATATGATAGCTCAGTGGCTAGAAATTTACACGGCTCTACAGAGGACCCAAGTATGGTCCCAGCGCCCATATCAGGTGACTTAGAACCACCTATAATGTCTGATTCAGGAGATCCAACATCTTCTGGCCTCAGCAGGTCCCATGCAAGCATTGGATATACATACAGTCAGGCCAAACACTCCTACACATAATTTTTTTAAAGAAGAAGAAAAAGCACATTTCATAGCATTCTGTTGTGGGTGAGAGTCACCCATCCACTCTGTCAGATAAGGTTCTTATAGAACTCATTTCCCATAGATCTTTGTCTCCAAGAGTCACGTGTAGCCAGGGGAAACTAAACAAGGCTCTAAAATGGGAAAGGTATCAGAGCAGAAGTCCTTCAAAGATTGGTGTGGTGAGCAACCTGTGTCAGAAACAGACACATTTATATCTTAGTGCATTTTTTTGGACTTTTAAGACAGTTTTTAAAAGCCGTGCCAATTTTGTTGGCTTTAATTCATTGTTAATTCCAAATGGTAACTGTAGCCATTGGAAAACACAGCTTCTTTTATTCCCATCTTAATTGCTAATACGAATTCTCAGACCACATGTATTCTATACTATCTGGGAACAGAGTGGCTAACAATGAGCGTAAATGGGTTAAAGATATCACAGGGTTTAAATAGGCCTTACTGCAGGCAAGAGAGCTGACAGAGATTCGACTAAGATTCTCTATAGATGGCCACATTAGTTATTAACATAAAGAATGTAGCATAAAGAATGCCGAAGTACAGGGCAGGTTCAAAACATAGGAAGATTTCCAGTCAGGTTGGGTCTGGAGGAACTGCTCTTCAAGAGGGCCCACACGAAGCCAAGGGGCTAAAGGGATTTTATCTGTTACCCCATAATACATAGCTCAGCTGGCATAATATTGATACACTGATGACTGGATTATGTTTGACCCCAGTATTAAGTGCCTCTCTTTAATGTGAAACAGTTGAGGGCATTGAATTATTCATTGATAATGGTATATTTGATAAACTCATGCCTTGATTTCTCTGTTATTATTTTGGCAAAACTAGGCAAACACTATTTCTGAGCTATATCTTCAGCACACACACATATAATTGATATATATAATCAATTAAATTATTCTCAAAATAGTATATTTTATGGTATGTATATATACATGTATATAAATATACTATCTTTGAGACTAATTATTACAAGACTTCTCTTTTTCTTTTCTTTCTATCCCTTCTGTGTATCCCGCCTCACCTCACTCTGCTTCAAATTCATGGTCTCCTTTTTCATTAATTGTTATTGCATGCGCGCGCGTGCACACACACACTCCTCTGACATCTCTGACATATTTTTGCTGTACATATGTGTCCATGTGTTCCTGCTCTAATTTGGTAAGTTCATAGGTGCTAATATTTTATTTACATGTTATTTATCATTCTTACCCTGAAGTTTTTGATAGATCAGTCATGGTTGATCACTTGCTCAAGCAAAGGGCAGAGTTATTTTGCCTCAGTGTTTTCTGATTTATAAAAATAGACTTACTGGAGATAAGGTACAGTCTGAAAAATGATTTTCTATATAATATTCTGTAGCCTACAGCAGGGTACAGCTTGATCTCCACAGTTGGGCACAAAAAGCCTGGAACAATGTTTCTTTCTCTATTTATACCCAAGATTTAGTGAACACCTGCTCAGAACATCCTGTGCTCTTTGAATATGTAGGAACAGTCCAAGGGAAAGGGCAAGGTAAATTCTATTTACAGAAATGTGCTCGGCCCTTACATACTTTCAGGACATCTTGTGCACCACAGTTTATTCTCCTCTTTACATAGATAAAGAGATCAAGACGCCAATATTTATATGACTTGCGCAGTTACTCAAGGACAGGAGCCGTTCAAACTTGGATAGGCCTTACTCCCGAGCCCATTTTCCCACTGACCTAAGCTACTATTTTAAACCTTACTGTTTAGCTAGAGAAAAAGCCAGAGAAAGTAAAGTACTATGTTAATTATAACTAAGCCACGATTATGCAGTCGAGATGGCATGTATAGGCATGATCACAAACAGTGCTAAGATAAGACTTTATTTTTCCATGATGGTGTTGAAGAGTCTTATGTGGAGTGGCACGGAGAGTAGAAAAAAAGCTGTCCACAACATAGCCCACTGCTGCTAAAGGAAATAGTTGCCCTTCTCGTAACCCACTGTAGAAACAATTCGGGACCAAAAGCTGACAATGAACTTCAGCTATTCCTAGGCCTAAGTTATCATTAGCTCCCTAGCTAACATTTTTTTTTCCCAGATTGGTAGAAACCCTTTTGGCAAAAATAAATAAATAAAACCAAAGCCAAACAAACAAGTAAAACCAGTGGGATTCTACTGATGAGTAGAAAAGCGCTAGCCTTCTGTGGTTCTCCAAGAGTCTATAGGGTTAAATGTACAATAGTTCTAGAGAGAAGATTCCATTGACCTGTTTTATTTCTGTTACCACATCACCCTAGGAACAATAATTGCACAATTGTCCAAAGTGGTAGTACAAGATAGAGCCATATGCATTGTAAACTATGTGTAGCCTGATTCCTTTATTTCAATTAGAGCTACAGAATTCAATCATCGGCTCATAAGCCTTAGCAAGATCAGTTGATTTATTAAAACAAACAAAGATGGGCATAATTTGACACTAAATTATATTCTCCTATTTGTATGTCTTTACAAAAACTTGGGTGGAATATTGATGACAAATCTTAAAATTTTATGTTTTATTGAGCAAGACAGGATCCTACTGTTGTATAGAGACTGATGAGACTGATGTACTAAGTGATTTCTTAAAGGCTTGACAATTCATGATGGCCAGAATCTTGAAGCAGCCCATTTCAGGACTGTCTGTAAACTGTGGAGTGTTTTGAGAGTTTTTAGTTAAATGTCGAGAGTTTGCTAATCCACCATTTTCCAGCCTGATCATATCCTTTCGAATGATGAAGGATGAGTATTATAGATAAGGCTTCTTCCCTTATAGTCCTGAAAGATAGTTGAGATCAGTTAAGATTGACTTTAGAAATAATTCTTAGTTTGAACTTCTTTGAAAGAGGTAGAGGCTAAGTTCCCCCACAACATTTATTTTTCTCGGCTGCTAGAACTGAACTGCCTTGCACTGCACAACCGAGCTAAATTTCTAACTTGGAAATTTACCTCTTTAGGAAAGGTCTATAATACCAGAAGTATAGATATCTAATTGGAGTCTCTTTTAAATACTTCCTGGGGGAAAAAAGACACCAGGCATGCCCAACCTTTTGACAATGTGATATTTTAATCTACCAAGTTAACACTTGAGAATCTTATAGTTGAATTGCCAAAAATTTCTCAGAATGTTCTAAGTAAGTTTTTGTTGAGTTGCAGTGTGGCTGTGCAGCCAATGGGGCTATAGGTTGGATGTTTTTTGATAGTAGTTGTTGACTATGAGACCTGGCATATGTACAGCATTCCTTTTTGGTTTCTCGGTATTAATATCTTATGGTGTAAACATCTGGGTATAGATTCTAGCAAAGATCTCTGCACCAACCATTCCATTTCCAGAAAGAGGCTAAGGTAATGAGATGTCTATTTACATGTGTTGGTGCATTATAGTAAGTTTGATGTACTTGAGAAACTTTTCTGTTGTTCCTTTGCAGGTTACTATATCTCTGATAACTCTTAAGATACAGCTGTGATGGGGGGGGGTCATCAAATTATCAGGATTCCAATAGTAAGAGCACAGTCAAATTTAGGTCAGCACTGGGAACCAGTTCAGGGGATCAGTAATTCAAAGTTTCCTATACTAAGAATAGCAAACATGTCCTATGTGTTATATAACTATAGCACCTTCCTTATGCATACTATGATCATCCAATCTTTGTGCCTTTCAAGAATGGCTGCTCCCCCTTTCTACATGGTGAATGTTCAGCTCTTCTTCAAGGTCCAGCTCCCATGACATTTGCTGTTTAACATTTTTCTCATTCAGGCCTACTTACTCTTTCTGTAGTCACACAACCTATCGTATATATTTCTATTCTGGGTTTGCTCGTATCTGGAAATAAGTCTATGTCCATTGCATGTCTCTACTAAATTGTGAGCTTTGAAAATTGCCAGTTGTGCCCAATTTATATCTGATTTCTGCATTGGCCAGAAGAGATCCTGACATATAAACACTGAGCCAAGTAAATGCTGATTCAGTAGTCGAATAATTTAGCCAGATATGGCTATAATTCCATATTCTTAGATTATACCATCATTAAGTTTTGTTATTATACTCTGCATGTATGTATTTAAGGGACTTCCCTTCCTCCACTGAGGATTGAACCTGGGTTATTATACATACTACCTATGTGCTTGAATGCTTAAATTTTTGACCACATGGTTTTATTTCTTTGAGCAAAAGATGCATTTGTAGCCTTCAAGCAAATTTGTCCAATGCACATTTGTAGTGGAGCGGCACTGGCTCCCTCTTGTGAGGTACTCTTAGAACTTCTTGTATAATTTCTTAGGAACTCGGTAGACAAATCCTTCTTCTTAGGAGAGCTGTTCTAGTGATTTGAATGTTTTAGCTCTTAAGTGTCAAGAAAATGCCAGTTCTTCCCTGAAAATCTTTAAGCTCTTCACGTGACAATACTGAAGGTCACAATCAACTAGCGATCTTCTGGGACTGCTGTTGGTTTGGACTCTGAGCTTCCTAAAACAGAAAAGATTCCTGAAGTGTATCTTTGTTTTGAACTTACTATTTATTCATCTTTCTTTTTTAAAAAAAAAAATCGAGGATGGTTTCTCTGTGTAACAGTCTTGGCTGTCCTGGAACTCCCTCTGTAGACCGGGCTGGCCTTGAACTCACAGAGATTCACCTGCCTTTGCCTCCCGAGTGCTGGGATTAAAGGTGCTAAAGGTGCGTATCACCACTGCCTGGCTGTGGAGCTCATGTTTATGGCCAGATCTCAGAAAGTAATTCATGCCAGTTTTTAGTTGTTCTTTATTAATATTTATGTTTCAGAAAATCATTTCTTGATCTACTCTTACTGCTTCAGACTGTAGCCTTTGAAACCACACGAAACTGTTAATACTTAAAAAACCTACTTATTTTATTATTTTATTTGAGAATTTCATACGTGAATTCTTTATTTACATTATTGTCACCCACTCCTTTTCGACTTCATGACTCTTCTCTAGTTATTGTTACAATATAGGTACATGTATTAATACATATGTATGTAACAATAAAAGTTATACAATAATTATATACAACCTGTTGAGTTAGTGTTGCTTGTATGTTTATGCGCTCAGGGCTAACCACTAGGATTGGCTAAGCTATTTGAGGGCTCATCACTTGGGACTGGATAACCTATCAGGGGACTCATCCCTGGAGAAGACCGATTCTCTCTTTCAGAAGTCTCACTGTCTGTGGCTCTTCCTCTAGAGGTGGGGTCTTGTGAGACTTTCCTCATCCACGCTGACATGACAGCTGGCCTTGCTTAGGTGACCATATTGTTAAGATTTCATGGGTGCAACTCCCTGGCATATATAGAAGATATTATCTCATGGCAGACATAACCTGGTCCTCTGGCCATTATAATCTTCCACCCTCTCTTCTGTGAAGTGTCCTGAACCTTAAGTAGAGGGTTTATGTGTTTTACATCTATCAATCGGGGATGGGCACTGCACAGCAAATTGTTCTTTGTATTTTAACCAGCTGTGCATTCTGTGATGGCCTCCATGTGCTACGAAAGAAGGTGAGGAGTGAGGGGTGAGAGCTACACTTGTGGGTATAAGCATAATTATTTAGAATGCGATTTAGAATTATACTGGTTCACGAAAATGGCAGTGGTAGATCCTTCTTTAGGATCTATGACTTCTTCGGCTACAGGTAGTTGGTTAAGTTTCCAGTATCAGCAACCATTTCCCCCCCTGTTGAGAGGGCCTTAAGTCCAATTAGAGGTCTGTTGGTAAACCCCCAAGTAAAAATGCTGTTATTGAATCATTGGGGATGTCTTGTCATGTTGGTCATTGTGGTGTGTAGGCTTTCCAGCTAGTAGGACAGTTGATGGTTTCCCCCCCTTGAAAGCTTGCACAGCATCTTTGGATACTCTAAGAGCAAGTCCTCAGGAGGGAGGCTTCCAGGTCCGTTGCAGCTCTATCCTTCCAAGCCCTGTGTCTCAAATGTGTGATGTTTTAAACGGCATGGTCTTATCTTCAAGTTCTGGGAGACAGCAAATGGCAGCATCATTAATAAATAGCCGCTAGTTAGCTAAAACCAAATGCTATGTTCTTCCTAATTTTTCTATGTCTACCCCCACCCCAATGTCTGAGCACCTTCTGTGCTCAGATGTTCTGGTCTGATTTCCTCCAGGTCTTTCACCTGTTATCCATAGGGGAATGACTCTCAGTTCTTTTGTTTCCTTTTTATAAATTAAGATTTTTTAATACAATCTTTTCTCATTTTACATAGCTATCTCTGTTCCCACTCCCTCCCCTTCTTCTACTTTTCCCACCTTCCCCCCACCCCACCTCCTCATCCATACTTCTGAAAGGGTAAGGCAAAGTCTGACACTTCCCTTGGAGACAAGACCAAGCCCCCCTTCCCACCCTGTATCTAAGCTGAGCAAGGTATTACTCTAAAAAGAATGTGCTCCAAGATGCCAGTTCAAGCACTAGGCATAAAGCCTGATCCCACTGCCAGGGTCCCCACGGACTGCCCCAGTCTCACAACTGACCCCCACATTCAGAGGACCTAATTTGTTTTTTATGCAGATTTTCCCACTAAGTCCGGAGACAGCAAGCTCTCACTAGCTCAGGCCAGCTGTTTCTGTAGGTATCACCATCGTGTTTCTTTTTTTTTTTTTCCTTTTTTTTTTTTAAGTTTTTCGAGACAGGGTTTCTCTGTGGTTTTGGTTCCTGTCCTGGAACTAGCTCTTGTAGACCAGGCTGGTCTCGAACTCACAGAGATCCGCCTGCCTCTGCCTCCCGAGTGCTGGGATTAAAGGCGTGCGCCACCACCGCCCGGCTACCATCGTTTTTCTTGACCCCTTTGCTCATATTATCAGTCCTCCCTCTCTTCTACTGGTCTCAGGTAGCCTGGCCCAGGGCTTCACTGTAGATCTCTCTATCTGCTTCTAGGAGTTTCTGGTTGAAGGTTCTACGATGACAATTAAGGTGAGAAAATTACAAAAGGGGGCCAGGAGAAGGGAGGGTGGAAGAGGAGGAGAAGGGAGGGAAGGAGGAGAAGGAAGGAGGAGAACACAAGGGAATGGGATGCTCAAGAAGGGGAAAGGACAGTGAGGGAGAAAAAAGAAAGAAACATCTTGATTGAGGAATCCATTAAAGGGCTATCGAGAAACATAGCACTAGAGAAATTCCTAGGCTCTCAGTTCTTAATCTTAACTACATCTGGCTAATTTCTATATCGTTGCTGGCTCCAGAGTTTATACCTTCTATGTGTTATCTGTGCTAAACATTTACTGTTCTATGCAGGCAGATATTTTAAAATCACCTATATCTTCTGTGGATCCTACATAACCCTCCTTTTTAGTTCATATGCATAAGCTCTCAATGAGAGGATTTGGCCATTTTAGTAATTCTTCGTCCAGAGCACGGTCTAGTTGAACTGGAGGCACCAGATCTATGTTTGGTTCATTTAACTTTTTGGAGGCTATGTTGTTAATGACCTTAAAGATAATTATCAGAATTCATGAAATATTGTCTATAAAGCTTCAAGTATTGTATTTGAGCACTTAGTGGGCACACCAGAGAAGCTACTGTCCTGGTTCTTCTTCCTGTTAGTCTTACCCTGCCCACCACTGCCCTCTACTGAGAAGGGTTAGTAACTGCTTTGAACCCCAATTCTTTCTGACTTGAGCAAAGTAGCCCTATTCAGTTTATTCTGTTTTAGCCCTTTAGACGATGGCTATCGTGCACGAGACGTAACCTGAACCAGAGGAGGGTAGAATGGTATCACTTGGTAAAGTGGGCCTTGTGAAAGCAGTTACACAGCCAGATTAGAGCCTATGTTTGCAGGTATAGCTGTTTGTGAGAACTTAAGAAATGACAAGATCCAAAGGGACTCGCCATGGATTTTCGAAATAATATCCACCTTTTTTTGGTACATTGTCGTGTAAATAGTCCAAATAATAGCCTGAAATAGAATTCATTCACAGGTTTTCTGGAGAATATGCGTGTGACCTGTGTTCTTTTGAAGGAGGGACGTTTATGTAAACGGTGCTATCAATCTCTCTGGCAGAGCAACATGGGTTTGCATAAGTTCAATACCAATCAGAGGACCCGAGACCCATACTGATGAAAAGAAATGGTTTTGGAATTCTCTTCTATGAGGATTTTGGGGGTGTGGACGGAACTCCCTAAGGTTGGCAGTCATCTACTAGACTGGATAAAGAGTAATGTCAGAGTAAAATATAATATTTCAGTTCCTCTTCTGTCAATGCTCCCAGATGATAGTTCACTTTTTTCCTTTCTCTACTAAATGAAACTTGACCTGTTTAGTATATTAAGATGAAAACTTCCACACCTCTAGTATTAGCTATTCAGGAAACTGAGGCAAAAGGATCACCTACACCAACAAGTTGAAGACCAGCCTGGGCAACATATAAGGTTCTGCATTTGAAAATATTCTGTTTCCCTACTGATACTTTCTATTGCACATGACATTGTTATTATACTTTTTACTTCTTGACCGAAGCATAGGTTTTGTGAACATATGATGTCCCTTAGGAATAGTGTCTCCCATATCCATCATCTGGTCACTGTCACAGTGTTCTTTTTCCTTTGCTTGCTAGGAAAAGCCCCAGCATATGTGCCATACAGCTTCCCTGTTGCTGTGGTTGGTTCTTTCTATCATGGCTGATATTTTGTCAGAAAGCTTTGCCTACAGGGCCCTTCTGAAGTTTGCTAGTTTGCTTCTTTTTTTTTTTTTTTTTTTTTTTTTGGTTTTTCGAGACAGGGTTTCAAGAGCACCAGACCTCTTTACAGATGGTTGTGAGCCACCATGTGGTTGCCGGGAATTGAACTCAGGACCTTTGGAAGAGCAGGCAATGCTCTTAATTATTGAGCCATCTCTCCAGCCCGGTAGTTTGCTTCTTAGTGACTAGCTGGATTGTTTTAAAACCTCCCCCACGCACTGCATGAAGTGTCTGATACTGGCCCTCAGGGAGCCACAGCATTGGGTGCACTCAGAAGCTCTATGGGGATCACTGCTATGACGCTATGCTCTTTCCTTGGCCATGCCCAGCTCCTAACTCCCACCAGTTGTTGGCTAATTGTCCTGTTGTCTGTAGGAGTACTGGATTTGAAGTCTATCAGTTTAATCGGATTGACTTTTTCCAGGGAGTAATTTGGGGTCACTGCTTGTTTTTTCCTGACCCTATAAAAGCTCCCAGTTGCCCCACCACCACCACCATTCTCATTTGTAATGCAATATAGCTTGTCTTCAACCTTGACTCTGTATTTAGGTCATGTTTTTTCTCCAGTTCCCTTCAATATAACTTCCATAGTTTCTATTGTGCTTCTAGGTTTGCTGCTATCTATGCTGTCTCGAGTGTAAAGGTAGTGGCCTTGGGAGGGGTTAAGAGCAGAGAGGCCTTGTATTTGCTTGCTTGCTCATTTGCTCTTCCCAATACTGGAGACATAGCCCAGAGTGACTGGCATATTGGTACAGTAAGGGCTCTCCCATCCCCAGCCTGTTTAGTTTGTATTTTAAGGAGGGGATGCTCAGTTAGTTGCTCAGACTTGCCTTGAGCACGTTCTATAGCTCAAGCTACCTGTGAATTTGTGATACTCTTTGTCTCTCTTCCTAGCTTAGCTGGAACTACAGGCATGTATCGCCAATCCCAGCTGTTCCCTATTCCTTTTTGTGAGACAACGATCTCACTATTTAACTCAGGCTGGGCTGTGTTTTCTTTTCCCTTCTCAGAGTTTTAAAAAATAAAACATAAGGATATGAAAAATAATAATTATAAAATATATTGTTGCAATGATCCTCCCCATTCTACCCCATGGATCCTGGAATTACAAGAGTCCACAATCACACCCACCGCCAGCTATTTTTTATGGCTTGCTTCTCTCTCCAGTCAAAGTTTCAGAGCCAGGACACTGATGGGGAAATGTTATTTTTTTGTCCTGCGTGACACATGACACTCCCACTACAGGAACTGAATTCTAGATAGAGATGGGGTAGCCAGTGGTCCTTTTGGTTTCGCCTGTCTTGCTGTGCGCTATTCAGAGAAGAACTACTGGTCTCTGCTATTCTAAGCAAACCATGCATGGAGGATGGAAGGAGGACAGCATCTCCTTTCTGATCAGTGCCTGGGACTTAGCCTAAACATGTCCAGCTGTGGCCCATTGAGAAGGCTGTAGCCCTTTTGCCCTCAGCGAGAGCGCCACCTGCTGGGAGGGAGCAGAGAGAGCAGCTAGATGAAGGGGGCGGGGAGGGGGCCAGTAGGAGCGGCTTGGGTTCTAAACCACACATTTGCCTTTTTTTAAGTCTGTTTTCATTACCCTACTTTCCCTGAGTGGAACCTATGCCTCCATGTACTGGAACCGAGGCAGTAACATGCCTCTGTTTTTTTTTTGTTGTTGTTTTGTTTTTTTTTTTTAATTTAACAGGCTTCAGTTTTTATCTATTTTCTATTTAACAGGCCTCAGATTTTTTTATTGCTTCTGAAGCGACAGTACTGCTCTATGAGTAAGTCCTTGGAGGATAGTAGGTCCTGATAGTCTCTGTTTATACTCCAAAACATGAAAGATATGCCTTCTTTTTCAGTAATGGCATTGCTATTGGTTGGTCTTGCCTGGAGGAAAGCGGTAGCATCCTAGAGCAAGACTTCTATAACAAAAGACTCCTGCTCCTCCCACCTCAGTGAAAGAAACTCCAGATGATAGGGAGAGCCTATCTCCTGTCCATATTTGTCTGGAATAGAACTTCTTTCACATTGGGAAAGAGGTGACTTAGGAACAAGTCATGTCTCAAATACCACTGACCCCTACTGTTATGACCACACTCCAGTAGATAAAGCTGACTATTTCTCCACTTCCTGTATGACTTTAGGACAATTTCAATTTTCTTTCAATAGTTGGCATTTTCATAGCTAAATGTTTGTTTCTCTGGAGAAAGGATTCACAAACTCCCTATGACTCTGTTCTCAAATTACTACCAGAAATGATTTTGGACATGCAATTCTAAAGGTACAACGGATAAAACTGCAAAATAAGCCTTGGATGAAGCTTGAAATTTTTGTGCTTTGAAACCCACTATTAAAAATTGAAGAGATAGCCTCCTTTTATACTAATGATGTAATAAGTTGTTATAAATATATTAGTTTATAACAATAAAATTATTTTACAGCTTTACAGATTATAAATATGACATGATTTTAGTCCATTTTCTATTCTAATAACAGAATGCTTCATGCCAGATAATGTAAAAATAATGAGTGTTTATTAAGCTCATATGTCTGGAGTATGGGAGGTCTCAGGTCAAAGCAGGGGGTTCTGCAGTGTCCCTAGATCATCATGGGAAGACAGCATCAAAAGGTTAGAGGACCACAATATCAGATGGAGTCAAACTGGCTTCTCTAATAGACACACTCTTGATGTAACTGCTAACCTATTAACCCATTCATGATACCAAGTCCTTATGGCCCGATCACCTATAGAAAGTCCTACATAGTTCTGTTGCCTAATATCTCACAATAGGGATTAAATTTTTAACTGTTTTGGTAGAGACATTCAAACTATATAAGAGGTCTTAGGAGACTAAAATCCGTGTTCTGTAATGCTGCACGCTTCCTGGAAACTGTAGAGAATTCACTTCTATTATCTTTTTTTGGTCTTAGATTTACCTCCTTTGTGCCATACTGTTCTGACTCCTCTCGTGTCTTCACCTCTCCTTCCCACAGCCTGAATAAATTCAGTAGTCTGAAGGATTCTTGTAGTTTAAGCATTCTCTTCAGTTCAGGATCCTTAACATAATCATATCTAGAAAGTCCTTTTGCCATGTAAGCGAGCACATTCACTTGTCCCAGGGATGAGAACGTGAGTGCCTTTGACGCTAATTATCCTGTTGATAACAGCAATCTCTGTGCCAGGTGAAACTATGTTCAAAATATCTAGCTAAAAGGAATTTGTATTCAGAATATCAATGGTTTGTTTTACACCTCAGTAATAAAAAGGTAGTCTATTGAAAATGAGCATAGGATTTGAAGAGATACTGCTCTCCAGGAAATGAACAAATAGCCCCTAAGCACAGGAAAACATGCTCAACATCATCGTTTATAAGGGAAATGGAATTGACTCAAAATAGCCCACCATTTTCACCTCCTGTAACAATTATAGTAGAATATGCAGATGATACAGGCATTGGTGTGGATGAGAAAAGGGGGCACCCATCCTTGCAGAGGTAGCCACCTAGAATAGAGATTTTTTAATATTGGGAAAAAAGGTGGGTTAGGGACAAGTCGTGTCTCAAATGCCACTGACTCCTACTGTTACCACAGTGCAGCAGATAGTTTGCCTTAGCCATTTCTCCACTTTCTGTACGCCATTAGGACACTTTCAAGGGCCATTAAATGGTTGACTTTTTCATAGTTTCCACTAGCCCAGTGTTTGTTAGAACCCTTATGAATGTTGATAGGAATATAGAATGGAATAGACATGTTGGAAAATACTTTGGCAATTCCTTTGCTTCTTAAGATACAGTGACTATGATGTAGGTGTCTTCCTAGATATCACTTATAAGAAATAAAACCACTTCCATATAGAAATGTGTACACGAACGTTTTAGCCCTGTTACTTACAACAGCAAAACACTTGGGTGAGTCCGTCATACGGTAAATAAATGAACAAAATATGGTGTGTCCCTAGAGTAGCATGTTATTTGGAAATTTAAAAAAAAAATGAAATAATGACTTCTTCCATGACATGCATGGATCTTGGAAATATTATGCTAAGTAAAAGAAACTAGGGCTAGGTAGATAACGGAGTTGGCAGAGTACTTTCCGTGTAAATATGAGGAATTTGACCCTCAGAACCAAGTGACAACTCTGGGGGCAATGGGTGCTTTGGATCCTACTGGAAAGGCAGCCAAGTGGCTTCCTGGCACTTGCAGGCCAGCCAGCTTCCTACTGGGGGTGCTCTAGGTCAATAAACAAAAAATGCCTCAAAAAAGCAAGATTGACAACACCTGAAGAACAAAACCTATAGTTGACCTCTGGGTTGTCATGCACATGTGCACACTCACACATACACATGCGTGTTGCGTGCGCACGCACACACACATATAATAGAGAGAATCAAGACACACAAATTACCTTATTCTTTATGATTCTATTTTTAGGAGAAGGCTTATTTATAGAAGGAGTGATTTGTGGAGGTGACTTGGGGCTGGGTATAGTAACAAAAACAGGTTACGTATGAGTTGAAAGTTGCTTCTGGGACCATAGTAATGTTCTAAAATGAGATTTTGGTCATCATCATCTTGCTACTCTGCAAATACATTGTATTGCATTGAAAATGAATGAATCTTTATGATATGACAATTTCATGGTCTGTTATATCTAATAAAGCTGTTAACTAAAAAGAAATGATCAAAGAATCTTTCTCAGTCTCTCTCTTCCTCTGTCTCCCTCTATGTGGGTCTCTCTGTCTCTCTGTCTCTGTTTCTGTCTCTCTCTCTCTCTCTTTGTGTGTGTATATGTTCATACATACCACAAAGGAAATGACAGGGATGTAGAAGAAAAACTCTTCTTTCTTTGCTTTTTCTCTGCAATTGAGATTTCAGGAATGAAATTTCTCATTGGCTCATGTACATGAATCCAGACTGGGATAGATATATATAAAAAGTTTTCTCATCTGGACTATATTTCAAAAACCTACATTATAACATATAGTATGTTACAGTATGAGTATAGTATATTGTTCACATATATTAGATGAATAGGAAGTCGCGTGATTAGGTAGAGGAGGGGATGAGTTTGGGGTTGGTACACAGGTAGGTAATGGAGGGCACATATCAGCAAAGTACAGTGATACACATGAGTGGAAATGTAATGAAACCATTATTTTGTGAGACAAAGATAGTAATAACAAATATGAGTTCTTATGAACATCCTGTTCTATAGGAAGGGTGGGCTTCCCATGACTTTTCTGCTGACTGTCTTTATCCATGAGGTACATGTGACTCATTTGTATGCTTCAGTTTCCTTGGTTAATGGAGGAAGTCCACACCTTGAGGTCATACTAGGGCTATACCGACTACAGAAAACTCGGCTCTGCATGCTGACTGCAGATAAGCTAAGGAGTGCAGCTGGCCTGGTTATCAGGCAGGCAGTTTTGCCTGACTTCTGTATATTTGTGCTACCTGAAATTTTCTATCCCCTACTACCCCTGGCAGACCATCTCCTTGTTCTTTTGTGAGGGTTGCTATAGTGTTCCACACTGGATTTTCCTTCTTCCTCAGGACTTCTGTTCAAACATCTTTTCTGCATTGCTGTAAACTCTTTCCCTCTGCTATTATTTAGCTCAAGGACAGCAGAAATAGCTATAGCCCAGACCCAGAACCACACATAGAAAAAAGAAAAAGAAGCCATGAATTGCCTTGCGATGCGGGGAATGTGAAACATGTGCTTATCAAGGCCCTTTGTGTTTGGAGCCTACCTGATTTCTCTCTGCCTGCCCCAGCCATCTGGGCTCAGCTGGGCCCAGGGGAGCCCCAAAGCCTCCAGCTTAGAAAATGGAGACAAACGAGGAAGCCCCAAAGGACCAAACAGAACTTGTTAGTCGTTTATAAGTCAAAGTACCATATGCAGTGTTTAAGGCAAGGCTGAGGGGACTAGATGCTGCAAAGCCTGCAGGCCCAGCTTTGAAATGAAATACTGAGGCTAATTCAGTGACTCTGCTGGAAGCAGCGTTTTCAAAGCCGGGCCTCAGATGGACTGTTGCCATCCGTTCTTGCAGCCCTGTCCATAGCCCCGTGGTCAGTGCCTCCTTCGCTATGTTGAACCATCTGTCCTCGCGGCCACTGTGCTTTTTCCCAAAAAGAGACCTGTTCTGGTTCTTATCTTCTAGTCTATCACATCTCCCCCAGTAAAAAAATCTATACTACTCAGTGTGGGATCCCAACCTCTTCACAGTCTGGTTCATCTGTTCCTGCTTCATGTTTTCTCACTATCTGTCTAGAGCTAAGGGAACCTTACAAACGTATCCATCATTTATTTGAGTATTATTCTTTCTTCTTTGAATCTGCTAGTGCTTTAGCAAGAAATGAATGCCCCTGCCTTCTTTTTCTGTTAGGGTGTGCTACAAAGTATTTAAAACCAAGTGTGTGAGCATACTGGGAAGGCACAGCACTAGGAAACGCCTGTTGAGTCATAACTGTGATAATGGCTAACAGAATTGGTATCCTAGCTTTACCATTTTAAAAATGGGAATAATCATCCCTATGGGGCAGAATAATTGATATTGTCACTCACTATACCTGGTAAAATTATGTATACTTGGACAGTTCTGCATATTGTAAAAGAAATAGAAAAAAATATTCCTTCACCCTTGGTTGGAGCTATAAGAAGTTTCTTACCAAATGGCCAAGAGAATGATGTTCTATTTTCCCAGGTGGCTTCTTTGAGTTTACTTGCTTTCACCATCCTCACTGCTAAAGGATGTTATGCAAGTGTCCTGTCTTGTTAAGAACAAAATTTAGTTGCCTTCTCATTTATGACCCTAGGAAATTGGAGAGGAGATAGATGCCATTATAGTACCTCATTCTTGTCTTTTCCGTACCCTAGTCTTAACCAGACTGGCCACAAGCTTAAGTGAGATTGTTTAACAATCTCTCATATATTGACCTACCTCCTTTCTGCAACCAGTGCCCGGGTGTCTATCTGTCTCTGTCTCTCTGTCTGTGTGTGTGTATGTGCGCGCGCGCGCGTGCATGCGTGCGTGTGTGCTTGGGGGTTCAGAAAGGAAAGTGTCTGTGAACAGGAATCGACTGTTCTTAGATTGGGATGGACATACACATGTGCTTGTTTCTCATCTGGACTCTATTTCAGAAATGTACACAAGATGTCAAAAATATACCACTTGGAACAAGAGAAATATTTATTTTGAAAAATTAGGGGTAAAAGTTTCCTTGCTTCAATTCCTACTGGAATGTAAAATAACTATGTGCTGATGCTGCATTTTGACAGTATTGAGTTAGTTACTCTCAGGGTCATTGGATGAGCGGTGAATAGATACAAATGCACATAACCCTACACTACACACACACATATACACACACATACACACACAAATACACACTTATGCACACACAAACATACACACACACCACACATACACCACACACAAACACATACACATACATACACACAAACATACACACACACCACACATACACACACCACACACAAACACATACATACACACAAACATACACACACACCACACATACACACACCACACACAAACACATACATACACACAAACATACACACACACACCACACATACACATACCACACATACACACACCCCACGCACATATATACACACATACATACATATGCACATTCACAAATAGATACACACAAACACACACACATACACACACACCACACACACACACATACACACACATTTAGAGTACATTCTTGACTTGGGAATCATAGACATTGGTTTTAATGAATCAAGTCATTCACTAATAACAATTCAGTAAGTGCTCCTTTTTGTATCCAGTTTTGTGCTAGACAGGAATAAGAAAGGGGGAAACAAAGAAGTCAGAAACTAATCAGAACACAATGGGACAGAATAAAGCACTAATGTATTGGTGTCAACAGGGGAAGTGTCTTGGTTGGTGATGGTGAGTCCTGAGCAGGACCTGAGGAAATACGTTTGGTGTCTCTGAGTCATCTGTGTTTTAAGTGTTCTAATTATTCCTAATATACATGCTTAATTAATATATCTAAGCATTATCATAGAAATAACCATTAGAATGGGTAGAATAATTATTGGATTATAGGAAGTGGGAACAAGAACAATTTGAAGTTATATCTGAAATAGACTATATAGAAGGATGAGAGGAAAACCAAACCAGGATTCAAAAGGAATTGAATTCAATTATAATACCACTACTGTTTCCTTGTAAGTTTTCTTATGGAAGCCCCTTCTCTATGATGCTCAGTTTTCCCATCTATACATTGGAGCTATATAGTGCCAACCTTATCGATCCCATTGGTCCATTATTAAGAGAAAAAAAACCAAGTTAATTATGTGACTGTGCTTTGGAATAGTAGAGGGTCACTCCAAACATAATATTATGAAGGCAGTTGTCAGCCCTGAAAACCACTCTTTTACAGCTGGAATTATGATGACTTCAATATTTGTCTGAAATTTTCTTAGTAGGCCTGTTGCCTACCATGCTTATAGCCTGACAGCCGCTAGTTGAGAATGTCCATTGAAGCAAAATCTGTCAGACAAGTATACACCCCACCTTCAGTCTGCATGCATGCACACATGTGGGATATGTAAGTTTGTAATGGAATCGATGATCAGACCCAGAAGAGCAAAAGGCCTGGACAACTCTTGAGAATGATTATATGTAGAAATGGTGATTTGTATAAGCATCTTTGGGCCTCCATATAGAAATATGTGCTTGCTGCCACTGTGGAAATTCAGACTATCATCCGTCTTCCCTTTTGCATTCAAAGCCTTATTATCTATGGTTCTCTTTGTATTCTGCTGATAATCCATTCCATACTGAATATTGCTGCTAACGCTACTTTTCAATCTAAATGACATTTTCATACTCCTACATATCCACAAGGTAACTGTCATACTTATTCAGCTGGCACGGAAACACTGCTGTCTTTCAATGGGATGTACTGACAGGAGTGTGATGCTTGTAAAAAGTGTACAATACTTACGGCTGCCCTTGTGAGTTCCTTATGCCTCCAGCTGCCTTCCTCCCTATTCTTGGGCCACCTCAAAGTACCCTGCTCAATAAGGGGCCTGGAGGACATTGCTTCATATCTAGACTAGACTCATTCTGCGTGATTGATGCTCGTGCCGGCTTTCTCTTCCTTGTTTGTTCAGTATTTTGAATAGTACCTCTACATTCACGATTCAGTCCATCCATGCTAAATTTTAAGTCGGACTGTCCTGTTCAGCCCTCTTCATAATCCTATAAATAACTCCAGGCTTGGGGCCTTGTAGTGGTAAAAGGCATTTTTCATATCTTTATACAGATATAATGAATGTCTTTCATGGTTTTTGTGTACTTGGAGGGGAAAGGACAGACTCTTCCCATTCTATTATTGGAGAAATAGACATCTTGAGAGTGTCTTGGCCACACAAGGAGTACTGAATAGAAATAAAATATAAAGTCATCTCTGTGGAACTTTTCCATCTAGTGCTGGAAAGGCTTTGGGACTTGGAAGAGAAAACTTCTATCCTAATGTGAGCAGTTCAAGACTGCTGCCTCCTAGAAAGGAGTCAGCTTGATGCCATCTAAGGTGGAGTGAGGAGTACTTATTGGAAGCGATGTGAACATAAGTGCTCTTGCCTCTTCATCCCTAGCACTGACAGGAGTGGCAAGGGATTGTAGGGTTGACATGAAGAAGACATTTCTTTTGATCTGGTCCTCAGTTCTGCTGGTATGGATTAGCATAGTTTTAATAACTGGTGGTTACTAAGCAGTAACTTTTTTTAGACAGGTCTCAGTTTGTAGTCCAGGCTACCCTAGAACTTACTATGTAGCCCAGGTTGTCCTCAAACTTTTAATAATCCTCAGCCTTGCACTCCAATCTTCTAAAGGCTAGGGTTATAATAGAAGCATGCACTACCATCCTCTACAACTTAACTTTCATTTCAGCAACTTCTGTGACTCCCTTCCTCTGAGACCTGCCTTCCCCGCCACAAGAGGATAGCCTGCAGTAGCAAGTCAAGCTATGAGAACTAGAGAATGCCAGACTTGGTAGAACTAAGCCCCAACTTCAAGAAATTAGGTCTTTTGAGCCAGGTCTACCAGCTCAGACCTGTAATCCCAGCCTCTTAGGAGACTGAGGAAGAAAGATAACAAGTACATGGCCTGTCTGGGCTACAGAGCAAATTCAAGGCCAGCCTAAACAAATTAGTGGGACCCTGCCTCAAAATAACAAGTGAAAATAGGAGCGAGGTGGGTGAGGATGTGACTTAGTTAAGTGATTCCGTAGCATGCACGAGGACTTCAGTTTAATCTTGAGTCTCTCTCTGTCTCTCCCTCTCTCTCCCTCTCTCTCCCTCTCTCTCCCTCTCTCTCCCTCTCTCTCCTCTCTCTCTCTCTCTCTCTCTCTCTCTCTCTCTCTCTCTCTCTCTCTCTCACACACACACACACACACACACACACACACACAGGCTCACACACACAAAATAATTTTATCTTCCTTGGAAAACATTCCACAATCATCAAGTAGGCTTAGACAACTAAAACATGAACTCTAAAGGAAGGAAGACTTCAGATTGATTCAGCTAATCATAACGATTAATAGTAACAAGTGGGTATATTTTTGCCTTTTGTTATTGAGCTGATAGAAAGGAAATCTAACAACTATAAAGTCCAGGAAACTCCACAAGTATCAAGACTTTCTCAGGTCTGTCTTAGTAGATAGGTGGACAGTATAGGCACTTGAGAACATCTGGATTTTCGGAATGCCCGAGTTCATATTACCTGAGTTTATATTAGCTGTTCGGCCTTGGGAGACTCAGCTGAATTTCCTGAGCCAATTCAATTCTTTTTTTTTTTTCAGAAATCATGGGACTTGTTGCATCTAACTTGAGACTGGTAATAGGGGTCTTGTAAGATAATGGAAGAACGTTTGATAACACATATAAAATGTCACACACATTTGAGGCCTGCTGATTTTTCATTTTTGGAGACAGGCTCTCACTTGGTTGACCACACTGGCCTCATTCTTGTAAACGTCCTACTTCACTCCCACAAGAAGCTGGGACATATGCCACCATAGCCAGCTCATTTAACAATTTAAAACATCATTTTAAGTGATAAGAAGTATAATTATTATATACAACAGAATGTTTTAAAATCGGCCCATGTTGTGGAATAGCTAAATTGAACTAATGAACAGATAGAGGAACTTATATACTTAGCATTTTTTTGTGGTAGACTATATAAAATCTACTCTCTTAGTGGTTGACAAATACACTCTCGCTCCTATTATTTTTTCCTCCTAGCCATCTGTTTTGAACCTCCAAGGCTCCCTGCAGCTCCTAATCAGCAGTCTGCAAACGAAGCCTCCCAGTAACTGGAGTCTCAAAATATTGATGTGCTCTGACCCTTGCAGGCAGAACAGGTTCCTCTGAAGTCACCTCATGATTGTCTGTAGCATATACTTTAGAAAATGCACAGGTCCATGAGAACTGGCTGGGGCCTCTGTACCGGGTTTGCAGAAGAGATCGTTTAGTGATAGCCTCATAGATCCTATCATTAGAAATTGCATTTATCTGATATGGCTATCTTAACGTATGGTATATTAAATCATATTTAAAACGTTAAAAGCCCATTTAAAATGATCAGTCATCCCTGCATATACAGCAACGTGTCTGTGTTTTCAAATGCTGTGTCTCTGAGTACTGAGAGTTCTGAATACTGTATCCGGGCTGCTGCTAGTACTGGGAGGACAGGTACAGTTTGTAGCCTCTGATTCCAAAAGCAAGCCTTAATTATATGTTGAGTCCCAGTGTCAAAGATTTGCTTGATTTTACTGCCTTATGTAGCCTTCTTTGCTGTCTTCTGTCTCCTTAAATGCTTTACTTATGACCTAATCAGATTTGAACCATGGAAAGGTTGGTTGTGCTTTGGGGGCATGTTTTCCTGTGCTACACAGCAGTCTTTTGTACAGCAGTTTTATAAAGTGCTCTTTTGAGCAGCTTCTTGGACTGTATGCATATTCTTGTTACATCCTGGGCTTTATAAAAGCCTGAGACTGGTTGTCTTAGTTAGGGTTTCTCTTACTGTGAGGAGACACCATAACTGTGGTGACTCCTCTAAAAGTAAAATATTAAATTGGGGATGCTTACAGTTTCAGAGGTTTCATCCATTCTCATCTTGGTGGGACATGGTAATGTGCAGGCAGACATGGTGCTGGAGCAGGAGCTGAGGATTGTCCATCTTGATCCACAGGCAACAGTAAGTGAACTCTGTCATTGGGCATAGTTTGAACATATACAAGACCTCAAAGCCCACCTCCACAGTGACACACTTCCTCCAACAACATCACACCTATTCCAACAAGGCCATAGTGCCTAGTAGTGCCATTCCCTATGAGCTTTTGGGGACCAGTTACATTCAAACTACCACACTGGTACTCACCTGATTGTTGTTAGGTTGCTTCCTGGGCCCCAAAGTTTGACCATGCTTTCTTGGACGTTACAGCCATCCTCCCTTTTGCTTTAAACCTGCCAGAGGACTCACTAAAGCCAGAGGTGACCATTTGTGGAGACGTGTGAATGGTCCACCTGTCTCATATTAATTAGTGACTAAGGGGGTTCACATCAAGGGAAAGAATGCAAGGAGAATGAATCCTTGCAGAAAATGAACCAAAAAGGAACCCAACAAGGAATATGTTTTCCAAATACAGTGTCCCATTCCATTGAACACCAGCACTGAGCTGCAAATGGTGCTGGAGCTATGGGAGAAAGTTAGATCAAACGAAGATGTAAACATTTTGGCCATCGGATCAAATGATTGTAGGCAGAGCTACCTTAGACCATATTTGATCATCACTTTTTGTCGTAAAATTTTCTGGGTAGTTTTTTTTTTTTTTTTTCTAAAAGTTTCCTCCACTGATTGCCTCTTTGCAAGAAGTTTGCAAGCCAAGTTTGATTGAATGTAAGTTTAATTTTTGGTTTGTGGTACATACACCATAATCCAAAGACTTGGCCCAGTCTGCAAGCATTTCTAAAAAAGTAAAGCATTCAACCCGAGGTTGACATGACCTTGTGGAACCCATAAGAGATAAATAAGAAGCATTTTAATCAAAGTTCCCTAATCAGCAGATCACTCTCTCATTAAGTGGTCAGAATTTACATGTTGTTCCAATTCTAACTTCTCTATGAGGTAGACCTCCTTCTCTCCATTGTCTAAACAGGTAATTTACTAGATAAATAAACACGTTCCAGAGAAGTGGCGCCCCCCTGTTGTACTATATGAAGGAGTCAGGATTCGAAGAGGTGTGCAGCACATGGAACTATTTCTAGGATGGATAAATTAATGAAAGGTCTGCATTATAACTAAACCAAGTGGCCATCTCCATCTTTTGGATTCATTTCTGATACTTTGTAATAGAAAATTTCAAATATATATAAAAATGGGAAGGAATTTTAAATAAAATACTCAAACACCCATCACCTAGAATCTACTGTTAACATCTTGCTATACTTTCCTTTAAAACATAAAATATTTTTATATATATGAGAGTTTCATACAACATATTTTCATCATCTTTTTATTAATTTTTCCATCATTATCACAGTTTCCCCTCCCCTCTCTCCTCTTTGTCTCTCCCCCCAAACTCCACTCCCTTGTCATCCACTCCTCCTTTCTCTTCAGAGAGAGGCAGGCTTCCATGGATATCAGCTAGTCCAGGTATATTAAGTTGCAGTAGGACTAGGCACTCCTCCCCTACTGAGGCTTGAGGCGGCAACCTGTAGGAGGTGGTCCTCTGGCTCTTACAGTCTTTGTGCCCCCTATTCCATAACGTTTCATGAACCTTATGTCTTGAAGTTATGTGGTAAATATGTTAATTTGGAATGGACACCCCAGGGTCAGTTGATCTCTGCATTTGGACCAGTTGTGGCTTTCTGTAATGGTCTCGATCTTCTGCAAAAAGAGGCTTCCTCGATGAGGGGGTGAGAGCTTCACTTATCTGTGGATATAAGAATATGTATTTACTATAATAAATTAGATTTAAGGCTGAAGTCAATTCGTCTGGAAAGACTATCGCTGAATCAGACTTAAGCCACTCTTTTTCACTAAATGATTCCCAAGGCCATTTACCTACAGCATTCCAGGCTGCTACAGCTGGTGCATTGATTTTCTTACCATTTCCTAGTATGGAACCCAGAATTCGTCTGGAGCAACCTTGCTGTAATCTACCTATCCGGTGGTTCCTAAGAATACCTCCATGAGCTCTTGACAGTGCCAGGCCCAGCAGCAGAGCCAGAGAAGGTCATCCACTTCCCCCGTTGCGATCCAAGGCCAGCCGCCAAGAGCCAGCCATGCTGAGCATGGCGGGTCTGCCATGTTCATCATCATTCTGACTTTGGCACTGGTAGCTCTTATATTCTGACTGGCCAATGAGTACATATGTGTCTTTGAGTTTCAATGCTGGTTTGTGGCTTAAGAACTGAGACTCGGTTGCTTCATTAAACATTCTGCATTGGGTATAATCTGAGAGAGAGAGAGAGAGAGAGAGAGAGAGAGAGAGAGAGAGAGAGAGAGAGAGAGAATATATATGTATTTACAATACATTTAGAAACTAGAAATTATATACTTTCCTGGTTTGGGAAGTGAGAATAGCAGGTTCTTCTCTAAGATTCATGATCTCAACCAGCCATAGACAGCTGGCTAAATCTTCAGTGCCCGACATAAGTTTCCTTAAAATTTTCTTATATTGAGTACATCTTGGATCCAATTAGGTGACTGTTGGTTACGTCTTGGATACAAGTCCCACCACTGAACCCTTTGAAATATCTTTTTATGCTGGTCACTATTGTGGTTTGTAGACTTTACAGCTGGATAGAACTACTGATCGCTCTTCTCCCTTGGCAACTTGCATAGTGCCTCCCAGTACTATGAAGGTTAGTATGCAGAGAGGAGGTCCCCTGGTCGAATTCAGATGAATTTTTCAGTCTTCTTCAATAAGGACTTACTATCATTATCTGTGAAGCAGCTAAGGTCACAGCCAAACCCTGTATTATTATGTAGGTCTTTCGAATTCCCTTGACCAATAACTTGAGAGGAGGTTTCTCATGCCTGTCACTAGAGTTTTTATGATTCACTTTATTCATCATAGGTCTATTTACCTGTTGATTTATTCCACTTAGTAGCTTTATTATTTTCTGATACATTTCTAAGTAAGTTAAGAGCTAGTTCCCGCAAAAACTTCAGTATACCCGTGTTCAATGTTTAGAATTCTCCTCTTCTGAGGCAAAATTCCTGTATAATGAAATACACAAATCCTAAATGTATCAAAGGGTGAATTTTAATATACCGTGCATATGTGTACTCTAAATCTCTACTAATACATAAAATACTACCATCACCTCAGAAATGTTCATGTGTTGATTTTTTTTTTAAAAAAATAAATTCTCACTGTGTAACCCTGGTTGGCCTGGTATGATTTGCAATGAAGACCAGGCTGGCCTCTGCCTATCATGCATTGATTTGAATTAACTATGCTATGTGACTTTCTTAACAGAACCAGCAGCTTAAGTGGCAGCCAGAAGTAGTTGATTAACTACAAGGCTGTGCTTAGATCTTTTTGTTTTTGTCTACTAACTGGTACTGTACAGGAGAACCAGGTGCCATTTAATAAGATTTGGCACTCAGTGCCCTTCACTTTAATAATTAATTCACCCAGAAGCGTTTCTTTTTCCTGTTTAAGTAGACATTATGATTAAATATATCAGTTTAGATCAGGATGAAACAATAATTGTTTAATTGTAATTTAATGTTAGTGAGGTTTAAGGACCAGCATTAAGTGGTTGTCGTTTTATCTATGTCTGTTTCAAAATAAAACATAATGCTGCTAAACAGGAAATATTCCTGGCTCAGTTTGTAGGGTGAGCCTTACTTGGTATGTTCAGATTCATATTGAGGCTAAATGGCTAATACATTCTCAGAATGTTCAAGAGTAATGTATGTATATCCGAGTAGCATTTAGATGAGAAACCCTTTGCTTATTTGAAAAGGACTATTAGAGCGAACTGGCTGAGCTATCACCTTGAAACCTAGCCTCTGATTACAGTTGTTCTTCAGTATCCATGAAGGATTTGTTCCAGAAATCCTCCAAATACATATGAAAAATCTTGGGATGCCCAAATACGTTATATAAAAGGCATAGTGTTTGCACAGAACCTGTGGGTCTCCTCCTGAACACTGAGAAGCATTTCTAGTTACCCAGGACACCTAATACACTGTACATGCTGTGTAAATGGTTGTTACAGTGTATTATTTAGGGAATGGTGTTAAGAGGAGACATCTAGGAATCTTCAAACCAGAGACAGTTCTTCACTCTGAGTTACTTTTAGTCTACAAATGGTTGAACCTGCCAATGTAAACTTTATGTCCAACTACAATTTGCTAAGAGTCAAATGACTCTATGATCCTGGGATTTTGGAAGACATTATAGGCTAGATTAGCAGAGATATTGCTGGCTAATCCGTATCCTTAGTGAACGTGCCTGTGGCTTGCATTTTCTTGGTTGATGGCATTATTGCTGATTGTCATTGTAAGCATCCCCAAGAGAGTGTCTAATCCAGGGGTTTTCCACACTGTAGAGGAATTAAAACACACATCACTGGCCCTGCCCCACAATTTGGGATTCAGTCGACATTAGAGAGGTTGATTTCCGTTTCCGACAAGCATCCAGGAGACAGTAGCACTGTTGTCAGGAAGGAAGGAATTAGGAAATGAATGAATGAATGGGATTTTTTCTTCCAGGTTACATTTCTTCCCTTCTCTAATGTCCTTCAGAGCTGTCTATGAAGAGAAACAGGCAAGGCCCTTGGCTTTTGCACAGCTGTGCATGGGGGAGGACACACAGCAATGTACACAGGAGGAATTTCCGTTTGTACTGCTCTCTTCACAGTCCGAACTGATTTGGTTGTAGACAAAGAAAGAATGCAGCCCCGCAGACAACACAGTCCAGTTTTCCTTAACCCCCTCCGGTGTCAGACCCCTCTGAAAGAGATAATGCGTGGCTATGGAGATCATACAGCCCACACCTCTCAGGACAATTCTGATTTCACATATTCTGTCCTTGTGTCCCTATAAATATAATTGTTAGACCATATCCTGCTTTGGGCTCAGAAAATATTGTTCCCATATGCATGGCCTAGGGGCCCTGGCTAGTCAAAAGTGAGTCCTTTTTTATCCCTTTAGATTGTGGGGCCAGAGTACAGGCTTGGCTCATAGACATGTCTAAAGAGTTGGGGTGAATTTGAACATTTGGGAGCAGCAGTAAGCTGCTTGTTGCTCTTGTTTCCTCCTCGGGAATGTCAGTGACCCTTCTAAAGATTCTGAAACCTTACAGAGAAGAAAAGTCTGGGTACTGGAAGGGTCCTGAATTTGGGCTTTTAGCTGCCTTTCGTTCCTCGCCTCTGCTGCTGGAAGAAGCACTTCAAATATTCCATAGCGTCTTTGACTGGCTACTCCACTCTCTAATATTTATCTACCTTTCCTGGCAGGAAGTTCTTCCTTCTTGTTATCATCATAAGTCCTCTTATTACAATTTCAATATCTTTCCCCCCCACCCCGCTTTCAATCAAAATTGAGAACAGTTGGCCTTCCTCCTCTAAATCCTTTAAATCCTTTCTGTGCCTTAAAGTCATATTTAAAACATCCTCTCCGGGCCCAGCTTTAACTATCCTTGGAGCCCCCTCGTCTTCCTTGCACATATCTCACTTGCCAACTGTTTAATCGTCTTTGCTACAGGAGAGTGACTCAGGCAATCTGGGCGAAAAGTGCGGCACAGCCTAAAGCTTTAGGGCCTGCGCTAGGCACGTGCAATGTTTCGTGGGGGCTATTTGCAAGCACACAATTGTGAGCAATTTAAGGCGGACTGTACATGGAACCCATTTCCCCTCCTGCCGCCCCCAACAGGGCCTCTCCTTAGCAGCTGAAAGGAGTTAGCAGCAATCAGTGCCGAGTCAGAATCCTGTGGGGTTGGCCCCTCCCTCTTGCTGGTACTGTGGCAGCTAGTCTCTTTAAATGAGCTTTCGCCCTTGTAGAGCCAGTAAGTGGGACTTTAGGTTAGACAAAGGATCTAGGGCTCACCTTTGCCTAGGAACCGGAGTGACTAGCGCTGAAGCGCCACTGGGAGTTGTAAAAGCAATGGAGGAGGATGGGTCGGTGGTGAACGGGGATGGGTGAGAACAATCAGGGCAGGAAATGATGCATCTCCCGATTGTAAATTGTGCTTTTGCAAGTTTATCGGGGGATTTTTTTTTTCGGTTTTGTATACTTGGCCTTTTCCTACTGTCCTAACGCAGTCAAAGTGATGACAGCAATCTGTGCCAGAATCCCAGCCGAAGGCCATTCGGTTTCGAAAACAGAAGATGGCAATTTGTTACACGCTGCGATTGTCTTTGTTGGGTGGCTTACCTGCCCATGGCGAGATGTGTTCCTAAGCTGTGAGGTTCGGGAGGCCTGCTTTCTAGGTAGCACTGCAATGTGGAGCCCAGGGCTCGTGACCGTCAGGATAATGTTCTAGCTCATGGTGCTACTGGAGAAAGCTCAAGAGCCAACTGGTATTTCTTCTCGCCTTTTCTCGGCTGGCTCTTCTGTTTTAATCACATCTTGAAAACTGTTCTCGTTATAACTGCTAGCCAAGCAATTTGTCTCTGCAAAACTGCGGAGGCCATTAATATGTCATGGCATACAAATGGTAGAGGAGGAGGAAGAGCGGGAGGACGAAAAGGAGACAGGGCCAGGGAACCCTTCAGCTTCAACCAGGCACATCCAGACCGGAACTGCCAGTGTCTTGATATGGGGGTAGGGAGAGCAGTTTGATTGAAGCATTAGCTCCCTTGGCTTCAGGCCAAGGCAAATTGCCAGAGAACCATTAAACACTGTGTAATTCCATATCATTCCCAGCAGCCACAGGTAATTCGGATCAGACCTGACAAAACTTCACTCTCACTTATTGTCCATCAGTGCCAAATGCACACTGCAGATATTAGATAGTGTAACTTAAAGATGGTGTCCGTGTTTTCTAAACCCAAACCGCGAAGTGTGGCTTGATAAAGGATTAGTTTCTAACCTGTAAATTTGCTTATAGGAAAACCTCATGAAGGCATAAACATGAAACTCACTAAGGTATAAAATTCTAAATCTACTGAGCAAATGGTCTTTAAATAGGCACTATTGTCACATGATGTCAGATTAGGGCAAACTCCCCTTCAAACATTGGAGAACCACCCTGCCAACACAACTTTTAGGGGTCTAGAGGAATTGGTTAAGAATTGACTCAACTGAAAATTTGCTTTATACTCATGGTCTGCGTTTGCTTTTAAATTTTTCCAGAAATACTAGACTGAAAAAGTCTGTTGAAATGGCTGTATACAGACAAGTAGAATATATGGTACTTTGAATTTCCTGACGCTGGGAGTAGTTGAATCTCTCACTGTTCATAGTTTCTTTGGAAAGGCTTATATATGTGTTACATTGATATCCCAAGGCTTTGAATGTTAAACTAAGGAGAATCCTATCTTGGCACAAGGTATTATTGCAGTGCACCTAAGTGTCCTTAAAAGCTTCATTCTGCACGTTCAAATCTAACACTTACTCTTTGGGCAATTCAAGGAATATTTGCCTCAAGGAAATAGTGCTTATTCTGGAATATTCTGACTCTCTCTCTCTCTCTCTCTGTGTGTGTGTGTGTGTGTGTGTATGTGTGTGTGTGTGTGTGTGTGTGTGTGTGCTGGGACTGTATGAAAGGAACTCAGTAAAATGTGCATAGTGAGATCATGTTGAGCTTCTGATCTGCTATTTACATTGTAAGAATAATTTCTTAGTCTGTCTGGTTTAATTAGTGAACATGAATAGCAGATATTAATGGTGAATTGAACTTTATCTGCAGGAGTCCCAGGAAGAAGGAGTGAGACAGAGGAGAAGAGCTAGGCAAACACTAGGAGAAAGCACACTAGGCAATCTCAAATGCCTTAGCAGGGGAGCGAGCCAAGTGAAAGGGTGGCCCAGGAGGGGTTAATTGAGTTTTCTTCAGGTGGGGGATATAAAAAAAAACCACCAGAGTGATCCTCCCTGTGAAGACACCCCATGCCAAGGTGTGTGAAGTCTGCTGGCGGAGCCACTCCAGCATTATTGGGTAAGGGACAAGGCTCTATTTCTGAGCTTAAGGTTAGAGAAAGGCAAATAAGCAAGGACAGAAGCTAAAAAAAAATATGTTTCTCTCTTTTTGTCTGAACTTAACCCAAAAAAGCTGAAGGAATGGCTGGCTCCACAGATCTGGACATAACATGCCCATCAGTTTCTCCTTCATTTTCATTTTTTTTTCCTCGAAGCTAATTCTGGTCTTCGAAAAAGAAAATGCTATCTGCTGTAAGAATAAGCCATGCCTTAGACATCTCACTGAGCAGGAGAGGGATGGTGTGTTATTTCACCGTCACTCTGCGAACAGGAAGCTCAGAAGCGACAGTGTGATGGCTCACTTGCTCCTAGATTTGCTGCTCTCTGTGAAGGCAACAGCAAGTGTGACAGTTTAATTTAAAGATGGATCTGTCCTGAAGCAAATAAAGAATATTGCTGTTCTTGCCTTCACACTGTACACAGATGCCTGGCACTGCTCGGCTTTTCTGAGAGCCTTTTGCTTTGGTAGCCCAGCAGGGGATGGGAGGAAGTCAGATGATTCTTTTCGTCTTCATTCCCCACCGACCAGAGGGATACAGGTAGACCAGAGATTCAAATCATTGCTAAGGAAAGGAAAGAGCCGAGATGGGAGTAAACAATGCTCTGGGCCTGGAATACAGATGCCCAGCTCTGGAAAATAGAAAACAAGCTCCATTTTACTCCTTCCACATCTGGGGGAGAAGCTCAGGTACTTAGTAAAATGATCACGTGGTTCCCACTTAGCAGAGCAGGCTAGTGGTTTCCATGGACAGCCTTTAATCTCTCCCCTGAAGACTGTTTAATGTATTAGTCTTTTTTCTTTTTAGTCAGAAATGACTAATGCTGGGTTTGTGCACTCTTTAGAAACTGCATTTGGCTTTTTTTTTTTTTTTTTGCATAATAGGTTATGAGTAATGGCTTCAGAGAACTAACATTGAGCTATTCAGTGAGCTTGGCTTGCAGAGAGTTCAGATTCCAAATAGTTTATCATATCCTTTTAGATCAGAAGGTCATTTCCCTTTGTGTGCATCTAGAGAGCTATTTTAAAATAGGCTTTGGTCAAATCAATTAAGAGTTTTCATATTAACATTAGGTTGGTAGTGTAGAAATAAAGATTATATTACATTAATCCAAGCAGTGTTATTGCCATCTCTAAGTAGTCTGTTAGACTTTAGCACATATTCTTGTTTTCATTTGGTAGTTATGTAGAATTCATAAATGCCAATGAGTTGATATGTCAGGATAGACTTGTTGTTGCTGGGTTGTATTTTTTTTTTATGATCCTGGGGTTGGTACTCAGAGCCATACATATGTCACACAATTGCTCTTCCATTGAGCTATATACCAAGCTCCCCAGAGTTTGTATGCTGAATTCTGTGTAAAAGAATGCTGGTCCTTTGGTCTCATAGGCTTATCCTCATGCTCTCCTCATATTGGAGGGCATTTAGAGATCCTGGTTTATCCCAGACAGTTTTAGTCTATAGAGGAGCTGATCATGTACGTGTAGAGTGAACTCTAATGATAACAACTTCTTCTAGAAGACAGGAGGCTACTGCTTTAGTTCCAATCATACTGAATAGCCAAGAATCATGGGCAATCCAGTGAAAGGCCAGTATTGATACCTGGGAAGACTTAGTTAGCTGTGTACCTTGGCCTGATAAGGTTACACTTCTAGGGATGGGTGTTAGTAATCCTGGAGCATAAGAAAGACATATCTGGGATAGACAAGAAGAGTAGCGGACACTGACTCTGACAATCAGTAAGGACTGGTCCCGTGTTTAGGATATGCCAATAGAAGGTGACAGGAGCTGTAAAACCAAACAAAACCTTTGACCTTTGCCAGTAGGCAGGTAAAGGAAATGAAGTGTTGATCCTTGTTTTTATTTCCTACTGAAAGTATCAACCCTGGGGGCAAATGTGGATGAAAACTCTCTCAAAACAGAGAGAATTATGGAATGTGTCAATTCATACAGTAAAGCCCTATTATGGAAGCTGATGGTTTGCCTTGAAGCAATATAAGCTGCTTACTTTAGAAATATTTGGTTTTTTTTCTTAAAAATTAAGGACTGATTTATATACAGTCTCAATAAATGTTAAGAATATATATATCTTCATATAATCAGCAGTTAGATGGCTATGTATAGCATTTCTAACACCCCCTTCACATAGTTAATTTTCAAAGTTATCATTATTCATTGTTTTTTAGTTTTAATTATGCGTGTGTGTCTTTGTGTGAGTATGTATATATGCGTGTGGGTACAGTTACCTATAGAGGTCAGACAAAAGCATTGGATCCCCTGGAGCTGGAGCTCTAGGTAGTTGTGACCCACCTGAAGTGGGTATTGGGAACCAAACTTGCATCTTCTCTAAGAACAGTAAGCACTCTTAACCACTGGCCCATCTCTCCAGCCCCCACTGATTACCTTTTGTTGTTTCCTGACTGTCACATGGAATCATGTAACAGAATTGTCTCTTTATCTTAATGCGGTATGATGTTCCTGAGATGCACGTGTTTTATTGCTGTTTTGTATAAATATATGTACTGATGCACTTCTAGGTTATTCCCCATTTTCCTTTGTTGTGAATAGGCAAATTTTTATGAGCCCATACATTTTCCCTCAGGTATTTCTAGGACATAGGAGTTTCTAGAGTAGTTGATAATTGTGGATTCCTGCTAGCATTATTGAGAGTTCAAATTGCTTCTTATTCTTTTCAGAGGCTAGTATTTTCAGTCTTTTATTTTTTTGCCATCCTAGAAAATATGTGGAGATATTTTTCTGTGATTTAAGATTACATTTCCAAGATCAAACGTTATAGTGAACACATTTTCCTCTGCTTTTTTGGCATCTGACTCTCTCATTTAGTAGAGCGCTTGCTCAGAGCATGCTCAGATATTTTGCCAGTTAGTTGGCTGTTTGTTGCAGTTTTCAGTATTCTAAATATATAATATATTCTAGTCTTTTTATTTAAAATTTTCAGGCAATATGTTTTGGCCATATTTTTCCCAGATACTCCCCACTACTTCTTTGTCAGATGCATGTTATGAATATTTTTCCAGCTGTGGTTTGTCATTTTACTTTACTCAATGTCACCTTTGATGAAATACAATTTTTGGTTTCTTTTGTGGTTTTTGACTTTTGTATCCTGACCAAGAAGCCTCTTCCCACTTCAAGGTCACAAAATATATTCCTACGTATTCCTCTACAATATTCATTTTTTAAAACTCTCTATGGTCTACATTTTTTAGTATAGAATATTATACTATTATCATATACAGATATAATATCAAATTAATATTAATTAAAATATTAAATTAATATTAATAATAAATTAAAATACAGATATATTATTTATCTGTATTTTTTTCAGCTTACATACCCAATGTAAAGGATTTTATTTATCCATTATATGGATAATATAATGAATATTCCATAACATTAATATCAGCAAAAGACTTTATCCTAAGTAAAAGGCTTGAGTTAATAAAGTGCAAAAAGACCCCAGTGCAGTCATGTTTGTCTTATCTTACCTGGCCCATGGAGAGAGTAGGACCATCTGCATTGGCAGGAACAAAAACATTCTCACTTTTGGTTGCTGATGTAGGGTCACTGCTTTTAAATGCCTTGCCCCATTCTTATCACCTAATTCCTAGAGCTGATCTTGGCTCTGGGCTGACTGAGATTTTGGCAAAGATGCTGGGAATTTGACTTGGGCTGATCTCTGGGGAGATGTAATGTTTCAGAACTTTGAAGTCCTTTGTTGTGAGGCTTTGTAAACTAGGTGGTGATTAAGCAGCTGGGGAGGATGGTGTTGTCCTTAGGGATAGATGACACCACTGGCCACATCAGAATTCCATTGACTAAGGATCAGGGGAGTCATTGGGCCAGATCCACAGGGCAGCTCCTTATAGGATTTGGTTACCTGCTTCTTAGCTGGCAAAGGGCAAGAATGACTTCTCCCCTGGTATCTGTTTCCTCACTTCAGAGGTATATATAAATATATATTTCTATATATATAAATGGAAATATTTATATAAATCCATATTTATATATATGGATTATTGCTTTGAAATAGCACGTCTTACATATTTTACACTGGCTGTTGTTTTAGAATTAACATGTATGTAAAAGACAGATTTTTAGCTGTACATTTTCTTGTGTGTCCTGTTGGTTAATTTGTATATAGTGTATCTAGATGTAAAATAATTATGTTTAATTTTTAAAATTAAAATTTTACCACACAGAAAAGAAAAGACAGATTTATTTTTTAGTTGTCTTCATGGGATAACATGGAAGATGAAATTAGGTACAAAAGACCTTTTTCCCCTAGGCTGTTTTATTTTGATGATTGGGAGGCATATGAGAGACAAGCTAAGGTAGACAGTGTCTCTAAACTAGAATCAAAGTGTTGAAAGCCATGGCAAAGAGATTGCCGAGGTTTCAAAGCCCACATCTGCTCTTTTCAGGGCACCCTGATTAATTTCTCCTGGCATGAAGAGATCTTAACAGATAGCATCAGTGAAGAGGGGAAGATCAGAAACAGTCCACAATCTGAGTTTGCTTATGATTTCATACTCAGTTTCAGAAGGAACTAGGACTTTGTCTGTCTTTGGTGAGCATATTTCTTAATAGTTGAACTTGCCAAAGCCAGCATATCCTCATCTCTACATTTCATTGTACTGATCTGCCAAAACACAACAGAATGCTGAAGATGTGTTTGAGTGTTATTAAAAACTTGAATGTCTTTCAAAGATGAGATATCCCGTAAATAACGTCTTAGCATCGTTGAAAGATATGTATCTTTATGTTGTATTTATCTTTATATATTTAGATATATACATACACATATATATGAGATATGTGTAATATTTATATTAATCTTTTCTGTTTGTTTTCAGAAACATTGCATCAACTAACAGGCATTTTTACCTTCTTAAAAATGTGAACAAACTGGTGGATTAAGGATTATGGTCTGATAATTTGGCCAGAATCTTGGAGAACTGACCAAGACAGTTTCATTTGACGCCTAAAATTACCCATATTTTAAGAATAGAAAGCAGAGGTTATCATAGTCACATCACATTTATAATTACTGCCTCTTACTGAACTGTTGTTCCCTTTATTAATATGTAATGGTCTTTTATCTCTTCTAATTTTGAAGCTGACTTTATCAAATAGCAGAATGGATGCCCCAGCTTGTTTCAGCTTCCAATCATGTGATAGACTGACTTCCATCCTTTGATTCCCAGTCTATGGGTATCTTTACTCCTGATGTTTTTCTTCGAGACAAGAGCTGGTTCTGTCTCGTTTTGTTTGTAAGTCCAGTGAGCCTGTCTGTTTCTCCTTGTTGCTGATTGAAGAGCATTCATAATTAAGGCTATTACTGAGACATGTACTAATTCCTATTATTTTGATGATTACATTTCTGGTTGCCTGGATTATGGTTTTCTCTTTACTTTCTCATGCGTTAGTGTTAGGGTTTTGCTGATTTACTGTGTTGGATGTGATAGAGTCTTACCTAGCTTACCGTTTTTGATTGTTGTTTGTTGTTTATCTCTCTCATGAAACTAATTCTTTCCCTGTGTTTAATATTTCTTTTGGTATCTTTTGAAGCACTGCCCTGGTTGTCATAAACAGCCTTGGCTTGTGACTGTCTTGGTGTCCTTATTTTTCCATCAATTTTGAATGAGAAATTTGCTGAATTTAACATTCTTAGTTGTTAGTTGCTTTCAGTACTTGGAATATGTCATCTGCTTTTTCCATTTAGGCATGGCTGACAAGAGAGCTGATGGTATTCTGCTACTTCTGCTTTTGTTGGAGAGTTATCCTTTCCCCCCATGGAGCTTTTAATACTGTTTATTTGCTTTCTAAGTTTTAGGAGATTTTATTTTTATTTAATTTTTATTTAATTTTGAGAATTCCAAACATGAGTACTGTATTTGCATCCTTTCCATTCTTCTCCCCTTCTTACCCCTCCCATGTTCCCCTACTCCCTCTCTAATTATTGACATCCTTTTAAATTATTATTGCTAAATATATATAATCTAAATCCATCCTATCCTATTTATCATCTATCTGTCTGCCTATTTATCTGTCTGTCTATCTATCTCTATCTATCTATCTATCTATCTATCTATCTATCTATCTATCTATCTATCTACTACCTACCTACCTGCCTACCTTCAGGTACTGCTGAGCCTGTTTAGCACTCCTCATATGTGCATGTGTTTCTGGTTGATCACTAAGGATTGGCTAACACATTAGGAAGCTCATCCCTGGGGAACGCTGATTCTCCTTTTCTCAGCAATCATTCATTTTCTATAGCTCTTCATCTAGGGGTGAAAGCTTGTGAGCTTTCAGCCATCTAAGCTGGCATGCCCACTGGTGATGTCATAATGCAAGTCTAGTGTATGTGACTTTATTGCTAAGGTTTCAGGGGTGCAGCTTCCCTGTCATGTGTAGAAGACATTATCTCATCCCCTGGCTCTTACAATCTTAAAGTTTCCTTCATCTGTGATCTCTGAGCCTTAGGTATAGGGGTTGTGCATTTTAGATGTATCAATTTGGGATGGGCACTCACAGCCAGCTATTCTCTAAATTTTGACCAATTGTAAGTTACTGTACTAGTCTCCTTCCATCTGCTGCAAAAAGAAAAGCTTCATTAATTTTGGGTGAGAGATATAAGCACACACACACACA
This sequence comes from Chionomys nivalis, assembly GCF_950005125.1. Classification (NCBI taxonomy): domain Eukaryota; kingdom Metazoa; phylum Chordata; class Mammalia; order Rodentia; family Cricetidae; genus Chionomys; species Chionomys nivalis. The sequence goes on from NC_080112.1 coordinate 24,518,639, forward strand.
CGCATAAGTGTTTAGAATACAGTTATGAATTATACTGGTTTAAGAAATTTGTAGTAGTAAATTCTCCTCCATGGTCCATAACCTCACTAACCATGGGTAATTAGAAGTTTACAATGCCAGGCATAAATTCTCTCCTGTGGATCAGACCATTAGTCCAATTAAATAGTTGCTGATTATTCCCAAAATATAAATGGCACTACTGCACCACTAGGGACATCTTGACATTTGGTCAATGTTGTGGTTCCTGGACTTCACAGCTGTGTAGGGAATATTGACTGGTTTTCTCCCTTGGCAGCTTGCATAGCATCTTTGGATAAATGGAGAGGTAGCCATCAGAAAGGGGCTTTCAGGTTAGTTCCAGATCAATTCCATGGATTCATAGGCTTGGTATTTTGATTATGTCCTGAATTTCTGGATTATTGTGCTCATTTTGATCTCTTTTTCTCCTCACTGGTGCTTGAGTGCAGTATTGCTTTATCACTGATATTTTTTCTTCAGCTTGATTGAGTCTATCCATGCTGCTTTCTACTGTGTTTTTTATTTGGTTGCTTGAGCTTTTTATTTTCAGTGTTTCTATTTTTTTCATCTAAAATATCAATTTCCTTGCTGACTTTTTCAAATAGGTTGCTGATTTTCTCATCCACTGTGATGAATTTTTCCTCTATGTTGCTGACTTTCCTCTCTAGTCTTCCTTTTCTTTATTCTTTCTTTCCCTTACGAAGAACATTAGCAAGTGTTTTTTTATAAACAAATGTGCATTTTAGCTACTGACTTGGAAGTCTAGCTGTCAAAAGGCCAAATAATAAATGGAAGAATTGGATATGGAGCAGGAAGGAAATAGAGTATAGGGGAGGAACATTAATACAAAACAATCCAAAAAGTCATGATGGGTAAGGAGTTAGTTATACAGTTCAATAAATACCCTGCCTCTACAGAGTGGTTAGTTTGACATTTACTTCAATGGATCGTCAATCAAATGGAACCGTATTTCCTTATCTGAATATATTTGGGTTCTGGATTGTGCTAAGTAACAAAAAAATCACTTGTTTCTTATCTGAGCATCTTCATACTTTTACTAGAGTGACCTTACTACAGTCAACACATCTGTTCTGAGGACTAATCTGCTGGTGACTCAAAAAAGATGTGGACTACAAAAAGGGGCAATTGACCTACAGCTATAGTTCAAAAACAAATAGTCTTTACATAAATGCAGAAAATGGCAGCTAAAGTAGCAGTATGAAGGCTTTGAGTGTAGCATTAATGAAGCATTTTAGTTTAAAAGGTTTTCGTTGTTCTTGTTTATCTTGTGACCTGGAATGAACTGAATACTTAACCAGAGATTCTACTTAACATCAATATATGTGGAAGAGACTGCTTTCTATGGGTAGCAGTAATATGGATAATTGAGCTGTATGAATACAAAATGTGTAGGGTTAATTAAGACTAATGTGCATCAGTGGGAAAAAACCGATGAGCATTCATTAATTAGTCCTCTTTATGGTTACTTGTGAACTGTCAGAAAGCTAAGGGCCTCTCATGCAAGCCAGAAGAATGAGGCATTCAAACTGATTTTTTGAAATGGAGCTACAGTACTTTACTTCGATTTTCTCATTAATATTATTGCTGCTGGTGCTGTAGTTTTTGAAACAGCGTCTCACATAGCCCAGACTGACTTTGAACTCCTGGTGCTTCTGCCTTCCCTTCACTTGTATGCGTCATTATTGCATGTGACTAAGTAGGTAATTTTTTAAGGCAGGCAGTAGTGTCTATGAAGCAGTAATGCTAATGATGATGGAAACAAGAGTATAATCCTAATTAATTTGCTGAGAGTTATTCCCCATTTGCCATTATTAGGTTGTTTTATCTTGAATGGGTGCCCAGACACTGGAAAAAGTGTGTGTGTGTGTGTGTGTGTGTGTGTGTGAGAGAGAGAGAGAGAGAGAGAGAGAGAGAGAGAGAGAGAGAGAGAGAGAGAGTCAACTGGAACTGGCTAGGCTGTGATTTCTTAGAGATTAATTTTTTTTTAAAATGTTGGGTTAGCAGCAATATACTTGATAAATCTGTAATTTACTCAGAATTTCAATTTATTTAATGGTGTTTAAAAATCCTGAATTGATATTTTTTTCTTTGATCTCAAAATATCCTACCTATCCCAAAAGCAATATTCTGACTTTGATGGTGTGGGCTTCAGGGAGTGTGCTAACAAACTGAGAGAGCAGAAAGAAAAGCAGTGTAAGCGTAGCCTCAGTAAGGGTCAGCCCTCAGTGATAACTCACTTAGAAGCTTCCTTCCCATGAGAATTGAATAATTTGATCATTCTTACTTCACATATTACCCAAAACACTTAATGTGGGTGGGCTAGATTTTTATTTAACATGATCGTCTCAGTGGACATATAAAATTTAGACAGTATTTCCCTTCTGGGGCTAGGAGCTAAGAGCTTTGTTTATTTGTGTATCTCTACCACTTAGTGGGTTTGTTGTTCTGTGCATGCTAAAATACATTAAGTACTTGGGGAATAAGTTAATGATGGATGAGATGACCCCATTACTCTAGATAAAATTAATACTCTTAACAGGTAGAATTCACTTTTATATTAAGTGGAATATTATGTACAAAATTTCCTGTAAACTTGTATTTTTCTATTGTTTGTACTTTTGTTTTCAGAGTACCGCAGCCTGAAAACATTTTTGCAAAGATTACTGTGGTCATATTGAGAATGTTTCGATTGTGGTGGATTAGTAACACATCCCCAGCTTTTTCTGAATGTCCATTGGCAAGTACTATGCTAGGAATGTGGTGAAGAAACAGTGGTTTTGTACTTACTTCATATGTTTAGAATTGGGGATTCTGACTACAGAATACTGAACTGGAAGTCACCATCAAAGTTTTCAGTATCAGCCTCCTTGTTATAATAATCAGAACTCATACTGAGCTAAGGACTCAGAGCTCCCAAAAAGGTGACCTAGCTATCCTGTGAGGTGGGTGCTTTTGTTAGCCATGGTTTGCATGAAAGACAATTTAATTCTAAAGGGTTAGGTATATTTTTCAGGATCTCCCAGCTAGAAAGTAGTAGAGTCAAAATCCAAACCAAGTTTTGTCAGACTCCAAAGCCTGCCCAAAAGTAGGGAAAGATTTGTCCACTTTTGATGACGCTCTTCTGGCTCTAATTTGTGTGCACAGTTTGCAATGCCATGGGGCTTCTTCAGCAACACGATAGACTTTCTTTTAAGCATCGCTTTCTTTTATAGAAGCGCTATCTTTAGGGAGGAGTTGCCTTATGTCTTGTTGCCTCCTTTCTCAAGAGCTCGTTCAAGCTCTGCCTTCAGTGACCATGGCCTGTGATCAACTCCTCAGCTACTCTTGAAGCTGCATGGAACAGTTTCCTACTCTTACTTGTGGCTACAAGGTTGGGAGAAGTCAGAAAAGAAAATTATAGGGCCGAAGTCCCCTCACGACCTGCTTTTTGTTTTGTTCTCTGCAACACAGATTGAAGATGGAGGCAAGGCAGCCTTGTCCCAGAAGATGCGGACTGGTGATGAGCTGGTGAATATCAATGGCACTCCATTGTATGGCTCCCGCCAAGAGGCCCTCATCCTTATCAAAGGCTCCTTCAGGATCCTCAAGCTGATTGTCAGGAGGTAAGGTACAGGTGCCGAGGCCATTGAAAAGTGCTTGATTGATAATAAAACCTCCATAAAGTGACATCTCTATCATTATCATCAACAAGAGAGGTAGTTCATGGGCACAGAATTGTGCCGACAGCTAAAGCAGAATGGTCAAAGGGCTGTTGGTTCAGATTTTGACACTGTCATATACTCAGTATACCCACCCCTTCAGATAAATGCTTCTTCAGAACTCAATTTATTCGCTATTCTGAGGACTCAATGACTAAAAACATTTAAAGGTCTATATAACCCAAGGTTTTTTTCTGTCTCCTCTGTCATAACAGAGTCATTGTTCAATCATCACATATCAATAGAGATGTAAAAGAATCCAACTGCCAGCCATGGTAGGCTCTTTGGAGGCTATGGCAAGCTCCAAGTCAGAAATGTTACCCTTGTATGGTTTTACACATGAAAAAAAGCATGTATGTGTTAATAAAAATTAATAATATAAAGAAGCAATGAAAGGTTTCACAGAGTTCCTTGTGCTCATTAAATAGATTGCTTAGACAGAAATTGCTAATTAAAGAGAAAAAGAGGATTCAATAGAGTTACATTCAAAAGAGGAGGTAAAATTTGAGCTAAACAGGAGGTAGCATTAGAAAAATAAACCATCAGCAATAAATAGATTTTGGCTAAATGGAATTACACAAGCAAAAGGAAGGGCAGGGACATTATTGGGTGTAGCCATGCCAATGCTACCCTTTTTAATTTTTTTCTTTGTTTTTTGAGATTATAATGTAATTTCATCACTTTTGTCTTCTTTCTCCTCCCTCTAAACCTTCTCCCCTTGTTTGCTTTCAAATTCATGGTCTCTTTTTCTTTAATTGTTATCACTGAGTGCAGGAGAAACAGCCTTCCCCAGGAATAGAACACTGATCGGTTATCCAATGTCAAATGGTCAGTCCCAAAAAGACAGACATACAAATAACATTACATGGATGGACTTGACAGGTTGTGTTTATGTATTTATGAAGATAGACAGACAGACAGACACACACACACATTTTTTATTGTGGTCCTGGGGATGGATAGCAGGGCCTCCTGATGCTAGCTAGGCAAGTGTCCTCACATGTGAGCTCTGTTTACTTCTGTGTCTTCTTCCTTTTTGCCCATGTTTTAACCAGTCTCCTTTATTACTTGATTTTCACTTTGACCGTGCCTTAAACATTCCGTTTTCAGAAGTTCTACCTTTTCTGATATCATCATAATACAGAAATTATAATATGAACAATATCACTGGCTCTTCCTGTTTCAATTTATATCTATATATGGATGATTCTGTCTCTTCTTTCCCAGACCATATAGCCCGTTTCCTCTTGGACATTTATATTCAGATGTGACTATAGCATTTCAAGTACAGTAGGTTGCTCCAAGCCTAACACATTTATTCTTCACCAAAGCTTCCTATCTTGATGACACTCCAGCAACCAAGCCAGAAGGAGAGCTATCATAAATTCTTCTATTGATCTCATGTAACATTCAAATAATTTATCCAAACAATCTTTCCCTAAAACATAACAGTTTGGAATTACATGGGACAGATTATATAGAATTCCATTGGTTTATTGCATGATCTTCTGGTACCTAGTATTAAGCCATGCCTTTCCAGATATAGGCATCATGGTAAGTAGTGCCTTGTAATATATAAGAGCTATATTGTCACTGATTTCATTTTATATGAAGGGTTGTTTTTCATACGCTAAGGATGGACTCCAAGGCCTTGAGTATGCTAGTCAAGTACTCTGCCAATTGATCTACATCTTCACCACTTTGAATTGTTATGATTTATATTCTAAGTAAGACTTCATGGAGGGTTCACGTGGTAAAAGTTCTTGTTTAGTATCATGAATGGTACTCCTTGGATCTATCTCATAGAAATGGTAATTCTTTGAATAGTGTTATTATGAGGATCAAATGATTTAATGTACTTAAAATTTCTCTTTACAAGTACTAGCCATACTTGATCGTGCTTGGCTTCCAAGGTCAAGGTGGTTTAGTCATAGATGCATAATGCTGTATTGGGGAATTTCAGTCCATTCCCTTCTCCGAGGTATAAACGAAGTATAACTGGAGTAACCGAACACTGTCAGAAGGGAAATGCATTAGAACTGTAATGTGCATTGTATCCTAGTCTGCGGAGTATGATTTGCTGGGAAACCAATTGGGGGTGGCAAATATCTAAACAGAAAATATTGCTCTTGGTGAAATTCTGATTGCGGAAAAGACAGAGGCACTTTAGAGTGTGAATACTGTCAGAGAAGTTTCTGAGTTTAGTTCCACAAAGGGATGTGAAGATGCTGTGGGTTTTAACCACTCACCCTCTCTTCTTTCTCTACTATAGCAATACTGCCATTACAGAACATCACTTAGGAGTAGCTCTAACTACGGTCTTGGAGATAGCAAGGACCTTTGGTTTTTATGGGGTAAAAGGATCTATGGCTCCCAGGACCTACATTTTCTACCTTTTCAGCACCCCCACTTCAGCCCTTATTACTTGAGGCATTCCATGCATAATTATGAGATGATGCTGCCCTCTTGTGGAAAGCTTAACCTTCCCTATGGACTACTGGGGAAGTTTGTTCCTTCATGCTTAGTCCCAATTTTCCCTCCAGCTTATGAAAACGGTCTCTGTTCTTCATAAATTAACACATAAAAGAAGTGTGATAATGCTTATAGTTTATAAGTGTTTCATCCTATTTTCTTAGACACAAGTGAAAGAACCTTGGTTTACATAAATCACTGACAAAGTTCCAATGCTGGATTTTAGGTCTTGACTTAAGTCCTTTGAAGATGGACATACAAAGAGACCTTCAAAAATGGCTTATTCTGAAAACCCAATCCAGCTTCTCTCTCTCTCTCTCTCTCTCTCTCTCTGTGTGTGTGTGTGTGTGTCTGTGTGTGTCTGTGTGTGTACGTGCACACGCACGCACACGTGTGTGCAGGTGCTCACTTCCAGGGATCAAACCCAGATCCTTGTACATTCTAGGAAAGCACTTTACCTCTGAAGCAAATCCCCAGCGCGATATTGATTGCCCTTTAAATGATGGTAACTAAGTCAGAAATCAAGGTGTCATTGTCAAGCCACCTCTTGCCTCACCCTCGAGTCCAAGTAATTTCAAGCCTTGACATGTCTAACCTGCCCTAAATCTCTGTTAGTTTGTCTCAATTCAATCACTCTTGATTTCTCACCTGTACTATTTTGAGAGCCTTCCCACTGGCTTCTCAGCATTCAGCTTTATCTCTTACCAATCAATTCATGCTTCAAAAAAAGCATCTGAGCAGGTCACTTCTCTACTTGAAAAAAAAAATTAAAAATAAGAGCCATAGAACCGGGCTATTTTCAAAAGGTTTAAATGGATAGAATGTTTAACCATATTAAAGACATATTCATAAGCAAATTCGAATATTTTGTTAATTATTGAAGAGTTTCGTGCATTGTAATTTGATTATATTCATCCTCTTCCCCATTTATTCCCAGCCTCCAATTCCATATCCACCCAACATTGTACCTTCATGGATTTAAAAATAAAAATCAATCCACATGGTCCTGCCTATATGTTTGTGAGTGTGCGGTCGTCCACTGGACCATTTTTGATCTACCAGGGGACATACCCTTCATGAAAACTAACTTTCCCTTCCCTGCAAGCTGTCATTTACGACTAGCTCCTTAGCGAGGGCTAGAACTTTATGACTAAGTACCATTTTTAACTAAAAATAACGATATCGAAATATCTAAAAAAAAAAAAAAAACCTTTTAGCAGTAGAAAAAGAATTGATGAAAATATCTGCATTGAAGGCTTTGACATAACTTAAGCATGAAAACAAAGAACACCAAAATGTAAGTACTTGGAAAATTTGAAAACCTAAGTTATCCATTATAATTAATAAAATTTTAAAATATGTTATAGGTAGTAATTCATTATTTTCAAATATGCATGGAAAATTTAAAAATGATTGCATGTTATACTGCAGAAAATATATGCAAATTCCAGCAGAAGTGATATTGGCTTTATTTCTGATGATAATGTACAAATTTCCCAAATTTAAACAAAAATCTTTAGCAACTTTAATATAGCAGAACACATTTATATGCACATATCAAACCAAAGAAAAAGTAGCAAAGTAATAAAAATAATAAAGTTGAGAGCATGACTTGTCAAAACTTTGAAATTAGTATTCTGAAGTAAATTTATAACATTTTATTAAAAATGAAGAATGCAATTACATATCTAAGAATCCAATATAATATTGATGCCAAGAGCTTGATTTGGAGGACTGGTAAGATGGATTAAATAGATAAGCCTCTAGCAAATTTAATCAAGTAAACAAAAGTGAATTATAAATAAAATTTAAATGACAAATGACAAATAACATCATAGAAGTAGTTTTTTGAATTAACTACAGATTACTATAATTATACTTTAGGAAATCATGAAATCACAGAGAAATTTAACATAACTACTTCAGTTTTAAATGACAATTTTATTGAAAAACTGTATAATAAAATGATCTGAAACACTGAAAACAATAATAATCAAATGGGAATTCCCAGAAATATTTTAGGTTCATATAGTTTCAATCAGTGAGTGCCTTCGAAGTTTTTGAAATAACCCAGACTCTATTATAATGCTATAGACCTGAAATTGTTGCAGATTTATTCAGGTTGTTTTTGAAGCCAGAATCAGGATACTCTAATTATTGAGCTTAGATGCAAAGTTCCTAAATGCAAGCCTATCAAATATAATTTAGAAATATAGGATGATAACAAGTTATTTTAAATGCTGAAAGATTTCTTTTGAAAAAAGGTAAAATCTTAAGTCTAATACAGACTTAGAAATTAACATATGTTGAACTTTATTTAACTCTGTGACCAAACTGTAAAGTATTGAAATCAGTTTAAAGGAGAAGTCAAAGAACAAATTTCATATAAAGTTAACAGTAGACCGCAATAACCAGTTAGAAGCTGTACAATGTAAGAACTGTCACTTACTCATTATCGGCTAAACACATAAAAACTCAGGAGTACCCTTAAGAAGAAATATGCATAACATATTAAGGACATATATGAATGAAATTTTAAAATAAACTTTCCACTGAAAAATGTACACAAATAGTTTTGATTATATGAACAGCTGAAAGATATTGCATAAAGGGATTTTTTAATAGCTGATACAGCTCAGTGGTAGAGCACTTGCCTAGCATCTGTGGAGCCCCGGGTTCAATTTTCCATTCCCAGTACTGCAAAGCAAAGCAAAGCAGAGCAAAGCAAAGAAAAACTGAGTGGTAGAGTGCCTACTTAGCACAAGGCCCTTGGCTCCGAGCTCAGTAGGAAAAAAAAAAAAAAGTCTACTGCAATAAAATTTAGAGGGAGAAGGAAGAAAAAGTAATGGATAAAAACACAAAAGGTAATGACAGGGTTTTTGTTTGTTTGTTTGTTCTAGCTCTAGTGATATATGCCTATTAGGCCCAGTACCTGTGGTTGTGGTACTTTTGGGTAATGGGAGACAAGAGGATCAGGAGTTCAAGACCAGCATTAGGTATATAATGAGGTCAAGACCAGCCTAGGCTACATGAGACCCTGTCTCAAAAAAGCAAAACAAAAACTAAGAAGTAATTTAATGAACAGCATTTTCACTTACCCTAATTTAGTTATTCCTTTATGCTGTTGTGATATCCTGTCATTTTTGAAGTTCAAAGTAGCCTTTATCACTCGTTTCCTTATAAATGTTATCAGTTGGCCTCCAGATCATTTTCTCATTTGTATTTCCCACGTTTGCACCTGAATGCTAGTCATCTTTTCTATCACAGTTCAGAATGTCAGACTGACAACTTTTGTTGTCCTTTCAGATGGCCACATACTGTAGAGTCTTGGGCATTCTCAATCTTGAGAAATAAACACTTCTGTATCAACAACTCGCTCTTCTGATTGTGCAATTGACCTTGGCACCTCTCTCCCACGTTTGAGATAGGGCCTTATCCAGCCAGGGTGGTCTTGAACTCATGATCATCCTGTCTCAGCTTCGAAGATTGTGGAATTGTACGCATGCAGCACCATGCTTTTGCAAGCATTTGAGTCAGCAATTATTTATTGAATGCCAGGCTTTTTCTGCAGTCTGAATTCAGTCGTGAACACCCACAGTCTTTCTTGACTCCGTCACTGAATACAGAATGTAATTTGTAACTATTATTTCAGTTTTTCTAAGAAAGATACACAGATTCATTAGAAATTAATTAATTATACAATAAATGTTTTAGAGCTGGTGCTCATTAATGACTATTACTTAGAAACTTGTTACAAATATATTTTATTGGATGCCACATTAGGTCTACTAAGCAAAAACTCTTGAGTAGAGGGAGCTATTCCAGTTATGAATTTTTCTAAGATTTCTAAATGAAAAGCCAGCAGTTTGAAAACCACTACATGGAAGGCGTCAGGCTCAATTCTCCAGAATCGGTAGAGAAAAAGTAACTTCAACTCTGCATAACAACTTCTTCTCCATCTAGCTTTCTCATTCACCATTCTTTTCACTCCTGTTCTTCTCCATCACCAAGGCATCAATTCTGTTTTCTCCTATTCTGTTCTCCTCTTTTTGACCTCCGTGGTGACTTTGCTGACTCTACTTATTCAACCTGTGTTATTCCGTTCACTCACTTTTGCAACTACCACCTCAGTGCTAAGGAGTATATTTCTACGTCTGATCTCCCCCAAAATTTAGATTCATATATTCAGAACACCAATAAAGTCACTGCAGGAAAATCCAACAGGAAATTCAAGTGTAGTATGTAAAAATCTGAACTTTTTTCTAGCGCTTATACTCCCCCACTGCCAGTAGTAGTTGATAGTACCATGGTCCAGACATCCAACTGGAAACCCAGTAGTCATTCTTGACTCATTAATGTCTGGCACTGAGAGCGGTTTGCCCTTTAGATTGCCCCAGAATCCTTACTCTTCTTTGCATTTTTTCTGTGACTACCTTAGTTCAGTCCTTCCTTATCTCTCCTTTGAACTATTTCATAAGCTTCTTCACTGTCTCAAATCTGTCTGCCAAGGTGGTGCTAGCACAGAGACAAATCTAGAATACAGATTCAATTCTATTTCCATCCCCTGCCAAAAACTTCCCAGTGACCTCCCTTGCCCAGTGGGCAGTAAGAAGAGTGAGCTATTTATTCCTATCTCTGCTAACACCTGCAGCTTCATCTATTATACCTTGTTGCTGATTTATTCTGGAGCAATGAAGTTTCCAAGAATGTCATGCTGATTATCAACTCTATGAATCTTCATTTTCTACTTCTTACCAGAACTGGTCATTTCCATTTCTTTCTCTGGACTCCTTCACAGTAGCATTCACAAGCTTGAAATTAGAGCCCAGGATACCCATTTTAAGGATCTTTTCTTTGACATCCTGGGGTAATTCAAGTAGCTCTTTTCTGCTCCTATGGAATTCTAGTATTCTAGCCATTATCTCAATGCATTGGAAAAATCTGCTAATGTATGTTTCCCAGGAGATTATATCAGGGTTTGGCAAGCCAGTCTAACCTACCACTTATTTAACATGTCCTACTGTGTTATTTGTTATTTTTATTCTTTAAATATTTCATACATGCCTATAATGTGTCTTGATTAATTATAACCAACCCTCACTTTTCCTTCCAACTGCCTGCCCAGAACCTCATCATCATATCTTCCTCCAAATTTCATATGTTCCTTCCTGTATTTTTACTCGGAGTTGAGTTAGTGCTTTCTGTATGCACATGGGTATGAGATCATATACTAGGGCATGAGGAACCTGCCTACCAGTGGCCACACCTTCAGCCCCCCCCAAAGAAGAGTGACTCCCCATCTCCTAGCATCATCAGCTGCTAACAGGTCCCCTAAGCTTGGGCTGGTACCTCTGTAGTCCCTTCCCCTTCTACACTGGAATTTTTAACTTGCTTGACCTTGCATAGATAGCCACGTCTGCTGTGACTTCATCTGTGCAACTGCCATATCATATCCAGAGGCCAGCATTTCACCACATATCTATGTATCCTCTGACTCTTATATTCTCTTTCCCCCCTCTTCTGCAACGTTTCCTGATCCTCGGATGTTGGGGGAAGCCGCTAGTTTGTTTCTTGACCACCTTGACTCAAAATAACTGCACAGAAACTATATTATTTGTAATACTGTTTGGCCAATAGCTTAAACATATTTTTAGCTAGCTCATATCCTAAACTAACCCATCTTCATTAATCTTTGTATTGCCTCATGGCTGTGGCTTACAAGGTAACGTTCAATCCCTGGTGTCTATCTCCTGCGGGGCTACATGGCTTCTCCCTGACTCTGTCTTCTTTCTCTCAGAATTCGGTTTAGTTTTCCCTGCCTAACTCCGTTCTGCTCTGCTATAGGTCCAAAGCAGCTTCTTTATTAACCAATAAAAGCAACACATATACAGAAGGACTTCCCACACCACTCAGGGACAGGGAAATTGTTGATACAAGTATCCTGTCTTATGGTTGAGCACACACAGGTCCTTTTTACTCAGCATTTTTAATAGTAATGAATCTCTGCATGAACTATGACCCATGCAATAAGAAACTTCTCTGACCAAGGTTAAAAGCAACACAAATCTATAGATATAAATATTTAAAAGGTAGTTTGATAACATGACCATTCAGAAAAGCAGTATCAATAGGTTCTGCCCAAGGGCCTATGACTTCCCTAGACATGGGTTTTCACCATGTATACATTACCAGGCATGAATTCCCTCCTGCGGGGTAGGTCAAAAGTCTAATCATGAGATTCTTGCAACTATGACACCAATGTACACATCTTGCCTGGTAAGTCAGTATTGTAGCAAGCAGGATCCAGGACTGTATAAAATCATTGTCTTTTCTCCCGCAGCCTGCATAGCATCTTACAGAACTATGGAAGTTAGCCAACAGAAAGAGAGTTTCCTTGTTAGTTCAAGACTGATGTTCTGTGTCATGCAACAGAAGTATGTGATGCCTTCAGCAATATGGTGTTACTATCTAGTTATAGAGGGTAACTTAAAGCAAATGGTAATAGCTTATATTGTTTGGAGTGCCTCTGGGATCTCCTTGATCAATGAATCATAGGCACGTATAACCCATGTGGTTTAGAAATTTTCTCACCCCGACTATAAGAACAATGAAGCGGTGAGGACCGTCTTTATTCATTGTTGTGACTTTATCATGTAGTGCTATAGCCACTTCCCTATATCAGGCTGTGTGCAATATTTTCTTAGGGTTTCTATTGCTGTGAAGAGACACCATGACCATGGCAAATCTTATAAAGGAAACATTTAATTGGAGTGGCTTACAGGTCAGAGATTCAGTCCATTATCATCATAGGGTGACATGGCAGTGAGCAGGCAGACATGACGCTGGAGAAGGATCTCACAATTCTACATCTTGCACAGGCAACAGGAAGTGGTCTGCCTCATTGGGCATGGCTTGAACATATATGAGACCTCAAAGCCCATATCCATAGTGATACACTTCCTCCAATAAGACCACACCTACTCCAACAAGGCCACATCTCCTAATAGTGCCACCCACTTTGGGAGCCATTTTCTTTCAAGCCACCACAAATATGTGTGTGCGCACATGCGCATCTGTGCATGTGCACATTTGTGTATATAAATATACACACATATATTATATTTTAATATTTATAAATTTCTGAATCTTTCCTACTTTTCTATAGCAGGATGTAGATAATAATTTTTCAGTCTACCTTAGTTTATAAAAACTTAAATATAAAAATGGATATGTATATAACATCCCTGTTCCAAAGGCTCAAGGACCATTGTGGAAGCGGGGCAGAAAGTTTGTAAACCAGAGGTAAGGTTGGACATGAGCAGAGTAATACAGTATCTCTGTACATGACAGAACCTCTGCCTTCAGGAACTCACAGCAGCTGTGTTTCCTTGCCCAGTTGCTGCCCAGAGTCAAGTCATTCCACTTTCCAGTATGGAATAGGGAGGGGATCATTAGGTCCCAGCACTAGCTGAGGAGCTATTGACAGTTTATGGCTTCTGGGGAAGGTAGACTCAGTTTTCTTTAAGGGTATGGCCCTGGATAGGTTGACCATGATGATACCGTACCCAAAAGAATATGAGCAGTACAAAATTGGATTCAATAGGTTATAACTAAAGAAGGTAAGATTTTAGGTGGGATGGAGGTAGATCTGGGAGAAATTGGGGGAGGAGCAGGAATAACAGGATCACACATTATATGCATGTATAAAATCCTCAAAGAACTAATAAAATATCACATTTTAGAACATGAATACAAAGTATTTTATTTATACTTATATAAATATTTAGTACCTGGCCCTATATAAGTAAATTTGCTGATCTCTGATAAATCATTTTCAGAAAAAGACTGAGACTCCATATAATAGTTTAAAAAAATGCAAGGATTTTATGCATGACAGGCAGTCAATGCCACTGAGCAACAAAACCTCAACTCTCCCATAATTTGTCTTTGCTATGTTGTTCCTCAACCTAGAGAGTTTTCTACCTTTCTTTGCTAAACCAAAGACAAGTAATCCACCAGAATGAAGTTCTAATCAAAGGGGCTATGTTGTTAGAAGTACCTGCCATCACTATTTTCCATGTATTGTCCTCCATAACTCTATTGAGCCTTACAGTGCAGAAGGGCTTTCCTACAGCCGTGAAACTCAAAATAATGAAGTAGTACTAAATGCTGCAGTTTCTGTCTACCAATCTGGCTTTCTTTCTAATGTTTCTGGAGTTTTTCACATTTGCTACCTCCTCTAGGGAGCCTTTCTGCTAGAGAGACAACTCCTTCCTATACCTAAAGTAAGGTTGGGATTCAATCTGTTTGCTTGCTTGACTTGTCTTTTGCTAGTTCTTCTTTTATGAAATGGTCTAACTCTGGACACAGAAGAGTTCCAGATCCTTCTCCCCAGCCTTTACTTCTTTCTGAGCTCCAGATTTCCATTCCAAGATGCCCATTGCCTCTGTCCTGATAGCTCATTATTTTTTTGTCTATGGCATCATTCCCATCTCTATACATCAAACTCACAAGTATAGAATCTCTTTAATTTCTTCTTTATCCTCCAAGTCCTTTCTGAGCTCTCTCTGCAGTGTTTCTAATATTCATGTCATCCATCTCCTTTGCCTTCTTCCTACTACTGCCTGGGACTCATTACCTCTTATCTGGATGCCCTCCAACCCATTCATTGCACTTCTGCCAAATTAATCTTCCTAAAGTACATCTCAGTATTTATTTCAATCAGCAATAATTGTGCTTCGGGTAAACCTCATGAGTTATAAGAGTTCTATTGTGCCAGCCTGGGTCATGTAATTCCCTTTCTCAAATGTGCTGCCCCAATTGTCTCCAGAAATAATACAAGTACTCTGTCCTAGATTTTATGACCCTCCATAGCTGGATCTACATGATCTACATGACTTTTTTCTATCTTATCTTTCTGAAATCCGAAGAGTATGACTGTCCTTTGTACATTCTTTTACCTGGGCTATGGCTTTTATTGTCCTCTGCTTGGGAAATAACTTCTTTAATTCCTACTCTCCATTATTCAGATACTGTCAGCTTCTCATCTTCCATTGTCTTATTTCTTTTTCTCCTAATTATACAAACTTGCATGGACTCCTCCCATTTTGAAAATATATTTTCACTTTTAAATGTATTAAGCTGATTAAATTTTGCCCCCAAGCTCTAATAAAATCCATGTCCTTGTGAGTCTCCATAAATATAGATAGTTCACAGTGAAGCCGTTTTCTCCACTGTGATTTTTATGTTTGATTGGTCAAGTCCTGATCATTTTTATTTAATTTTTTATTTTTTAATTTTTTATTCATTTTACCTACCACCACAGTTCCCCCTCCCACCTCTCCTCCTGCTCCCCAGCCACTTACCCCAACCCATCCTCCATCTATTCCTCCCAAAGGGTAAGGCCTCCCATGGAGAGTCAACAAAGCCTGGCACATTAAGTTGAGGCAGGACCAAGCTCATCCCTCCTCCATCAAAGTTGAGTAAGGCATCCCACCAAAGTGAATGGGCTCCAAAAAGCCAGCTCATGTACTAGAGATAGATCCTGGTCCCACTGCCCGGACCCCCTCAAACAGACCAAGCTATACAACTGTTGCCCACATGCAGAAGGCCTAGTTCGGTCCTATGCAGTCTCTAAAGCTGTCAGTCTAGAGTTCATGAGTTCCTACTAGCTTGGTTCAACTGTCTCTGTAGATTTTCCCATCATGATCTTGACAACCACTTTGCTCATAATAATTCTTCCTCCCTCTCTTTGACAGGACTCCCAGAGCTCAGGCTGGTGCTTGGCTGTGGATCTCTGCATCTGCTTCCATCAGTTACTGGGTGAAGGTTCCATAATGACAGTTAGGGTACTCACCAGTCTGATTAAAAGGAGGAAAGGCCAGTTCAGGCTCCCTCTCCACTATTGCTAGGAGTCTTAGCTGGGGTCATCCTTGTGGATTCCTGAGAATTTCCCTAACATCAGGATTCTCCCTAATGCTCACCCACTCTGTCCCTCCCCCAACTTGACCATCCCCTTCTCTCAGGTTCTCATTCCCCATCCCCTCCCCTGTACCACTGCTCCCACCCTGCCCCCAGTTTACCTAGGAGATTTTACCTATTTTCCCTTCCCAAGGCGATTCATGCACCCCTGTTAGGATCCTTTTTATTACCTAGCTACTCTGGAGCTGTGGATTTTAGTCTGGTTATCATTTGCTTTACATCCAGTATCCTCTTATGAGTGAGGCTATACTGTGTTTGTTTTTCTGTCCCTGGGTTACCTCACTCAGGATGATTTTTTTCTGGTTGCATAATTTGCCTTCAAATTTCCAGATGTCCTTGTTTTGAACAGCTGAGTAATACTCTATTGTATCAATGTACCACCTTTTCTTTATCCATTCTTCAGTTGAAGGTTATCTAGATTGTTTCCAAGTTCTGGCTATTATGAATAATGCTGCTATGAACATAGTTAAATAAGTGTCCTTGTGGTGCTATGGACATAGTTAAATAAGTGTCCTTGTGGTGCTATGGACATAGTTAAGTAAGTGTCCTTGTGGTATAATAGAGCATCCTTTGGGTGTATGCCAAAGACTAGTATCACTGGGTCTTGAGGTAGATTGATTCCCAATTTTGTGAGAGGTCACCATACTGATTTCCAAAATGGTTGTACAAGTTTGCTCTCCCACCAGCAGTGAAGGAGTGTTCACGTTACTTCACATCCTCTCCAACATAAGCTGTCATTTGTGTTTTTGATTTTAGCCATTCTGACAGGTTTAAGATGGTATCTCAGAGCCATTTTGATTTGCATTTCCCTGATGCCTAAAGATGTAGAGCAATTCCTTAAATGTCTTTCAGCCATTTCATATCCTTCTGTTGAGAATTCTCTGTTTAGATCTGTACACCATTTTTAATTGGATTACTTAGTATTTTGATGTCTAGTTTTTTGAGTTCTTTATATATTTTGGAGATCAGCCCTTTGTCAGACGTGGGGTTGGGTGGAGATTTTTTACCATTATGTAGGCTGCTGTTTTGTCTTGTTGACCGTGTCCTTTGCTTTACAGAAGCTTTTTAGTTTCAGGAGGTCCCGTTTATTAATTGTTGCTCTCGGTACTTGTGCTGCTGGGGTTATATTTAGGAAGTGGTCTCCTGTGCTTCCTAAAAGAATACTTCCCATTTTCTCTTCTATCAGGTTCAGTGTGGCTGGTTTTATGTTGAGGTCTTTCATCCACTTGTACTTGAGTTTTGTGCACAGCGATAGATATGAATATATTTGCAATTTTTTTACATATTGACATCCAGTTATGCCAGCACCATTTGTGGAAGATACTTTCTTTTATCCATTGTATAGTTTGACTTCTCGGTCAAATCAGGTGTTCATAGGTGTGTGAATTAATGTCAGGGTCCTCGATTCGATTCAATTAATCCACGTTTCTGTTTTTATGCCAATAACAAGTTGTTTTTCTTACTATATAACTCTATAGTAGAGCTTGAAGTCAGGGATAGTGATCCCTCTAGAAGTTCCTTTATTGTACAGGATTTGCTTTAGCTATCCTGGGTTTTTTGTTTTTCTATGTGAAGTTGAGTATTGATTTTTCAAAATCTGTGAAGAATTGTGTTGGGATTTTGATGAGGATTACATTGCATCTGTAGATTGGTAGGATTGCCATTTTTATTATCTTGATCCTACCTACCCAAGAGCATGGGAGGTCTTTCCATTTTGATAGCTTCTTCAATTTCTTTCTTCAGAGGCTTAAAGTTCTTGCCATACAGGTCTTTAACTTGTCCTGATCATTTTTATCTCCTGAAAATTTCTATTTCCTTTTTCTCATTTGTACACTGGCACAGCATCTTAGTACCTATTTTCAGTCTTATTGTTCTCCTTACCACCTGAATATAGTCTCTGTGCTACAATCAGAGTCATCTTTTAAAATGTAGCTCTAGTTACAAACCCATTACTTGTCAAAATCACTCAAGGTTGCCCATTGATTCAGAATAAAATCCTAACTCTCTACCATGGTTGAATCCTATCTATTCTTAAGATAGAATTCTCTATATGTCCACTGGCTATGCAAAGACTTTCACTCAAAGTTACAGCCACTTTCAACTGTTTGTACTTGTCCAACTATAACGTCATTTCTCATATCTCTTTGCCTTTTCACATCTTGCTCCTTCTGCTCAGAATCTTGACTGTTCCCTTTTAAACTTTGTTTTGCTTGCTTTTACTCAACACTTAGAACTGATCCAAGCTTTAGCAATTCTGAATTTTCCTTAGCCAGTGCAGCCTTGAAATGTATTATGTTTGCTCACAAACATAACACCTCTGGTTTCCTCTATCTAGGGCTGTGACAGCATGCGTGCTTGTCACAAAATCTCTAAGATGGGCACAATCTATAAGATGATCATTTTTGTATATTCAACATGCTGTCCTAGTGTCTAACATGATTATGTGCTGAGTACCCACTGTATAGCTAAGTGAGTTGAACATATGTGTGGCCAAGCAAGGACAATGAGAGCCACTGTTGTGAAGACTAGAAACCAAGAATATCAGGGGCATTGGTTTGATAGGCATCCAAATACTTGAGAGTTGATGTTGGGAATTCAGTAAAGGAAAGATATATAAATCAAAGATAAGTCCAAATTTTCCCAGCAGGCTAGATTGAGTTGTAAGACATTAATTTCAAACATAGTTACATGAAGTTGAATTTATTCAGTGGTGAGCTTTGCACTTGACTCTTTATGTCTGTTAAATTAAAATGAAGGAAAATAATTTAATTTAGAAAATGCAGAGCTTGAACCTTATAAGACTTTTATGATAGGCACTTGTAACTATGGTTCTAGGATATAGAAAAGAAGTTTGTACTTAGTAATTATATGGGAAGTTATTAGAATACATGGTAGTTCAAGCCACTGAGAGTTTCCAGAAACAGAAGCAAAAATAAATAAATAAATGCAAGAGGTCTAGGTACTTGTTGTTTGTTGGCATATTTATTAGCTAAACACAGGGAGAAGATCCTTTTATTAACTCATATGAGAATAATTACTAGACATATACTCTGTCTGTGCCAAGTACTATTGTGGGAACGGAGAAAAAAAACACTAAGAAACAAACCTTTCATCTGACCTTCTAATGGGGATGGATAAACAATTCTCACAGAGAAGCAAATATATACTCCCAGTTAGTTATAGGGGCTGTGAAATAAATGAAGAAATGGGTTAGATAGAGATGTGCTAGAGACAACAGGGATAGAAGGGACTTTAACCAGGTCAGGGATGATCCTTCTGCAGGTGGTGTGTATGTGTCCTGAGTTCAATTCCCAGCACCCACATGGTGTCTCACAATCATCTGTACTGAGATCTGATGCTCTCTTTTGTCATGCAGACACACATGCAAATAGAACACTCATATACATAACTAAATAACTCTTTAAAAAAGAATTCTAAATGTGTTGTAATTGGAGGGGGGATGTTGTTAAAGGATTCCAAACAGGATAATGATAAGATTGGTTTTCTACCTAGAGATGATCATTCTGGCTACTGTATGGAAAGAGACTATAGTAGGAAAGGGAGGAACTGCAGTGATTCAGAAGGAGACGGTGATGGGTTGACTCAAATTTTACTCATATCAGTGTTAAAATTAGTAGGATTTAAGATTGGTTTCGGAGGAGTTGCCAGTGAGTGAAGTATGAGTTAGACAGGGTTGTGGCCGAGAATGAATAGGTAAGGAATTAAAATTTCCTTAGTTTAAAAAAAAATTTCCTTAGTTTAGGCTTGAATAACTTTTAAATCCCAAAATATAAAGTTTCTAACTGCTAATGAGGCTGATCTAGTAGAGACAGATACATTGATGTTCTAGAAAGGAAGAAATAATTATGGCAGTAAGATCTTTAGGAATATTAGAACAGAAGTCTAAAAAACTTTGGTAAAATTAAGCAGAATTCATCTACTGCATGAGGAGGCAAGGAAGGGTAAATTGGTGACATGAGAAAGAGAGGCTTCTCTATTCATTGCTTCTAGTTGTTAACCAAATCTAAGGGGTTACCATCAGCCTACAGGGAGAAAGATAGAGAAAAAGCAATTAGAGATGTATGAAGAGAAGTAGAAGAGAGTGGTGTCATGTTAACCAAGGGAGAAGGAAGGAGCAGCCCATCAATCACGACTGTCACATCAAATATTGCAGTCAGTTAGATGAACGCTGAAAAATAGACTACTGGGTTGCATAATTCAGAGGTTATTAGTTGGCGCTGGCAGAAAAACTTTCATTAACACAGTAGGAGCAGGTTCCGTGAATGAATGCAGTGTGAGTGGGCTGAACGTGCAGCTTGGGCTAGCACTTCCCTAATATCCACAAAACTGTCGGTTCCATCTCTAGCACCCTCTCCACAAAACCCACTGAACTGAAGGTGAGGAGTTGTACATGTAGACAGTGTTTGAGGTATGGAAGTGTTAGGTATCGGGGATGATTGGGGAACACTGTACCACTGAGCTGTATCCCAGCTCAACAGTCCTTTTAGAAGTGGAAAGTATCAGAGGTAAGTGCTGAGAGGAACCTACTTATATCGTCTGTTAGACTGTGAGTTTCCTGAGGAAGAGTGGCGTACCAGAGTCATATGGGCCTTCTCTACTATCCTGTCCAAGATATGACACTGCTGGTTTCTAGCAAAGGTTGAGTATGAGAGTGAATAACTGAATTCACAAATTCTGTACCCACATAGAATCAACTGAATCTCCTACCGTGTCCTTTGAGAAAGTTGTCTGTTGTGCCTCCTTCCATATATGTGCTTAGAAAAAGATCTCTAAAGACACACTAAAGAGCAAAACAGTGGAAGAGCCAAAAGGTGGTTCAGATGCAACCTGGAGCCTCTAGAGAGGATAGACATCTGGAAAGGCTGACCCAAGAACTGCCAGAAATGAGTCGGTACTGCTCTGTGCAGAGTAGGAAATAATGGTACCCAGAAGTTGTATTGAATTAGTTGCCTTTGAGGGTAGTTTAGCAGCCATAGTAGAGAGGAGAGGGAAGTGTGTATAATAGACGTTAGCTGTATTGGAAGAGCAGAAATTCATCAACAAATAGGAAATGCATGGAATGAGATCAGGGTAGAACAGATCGCAACTAGATGAAATCAAGACAAAGGTTATTTTAGCTAACTCTCAGAGAAACTGAATCTTGACAGCAAAAAATACTGCATTGTGGGTTAAACTTTGAAAAGAAAACCTGGAACTCTGCCACTGAGTCGTTTTAATTATTAACAATTAGACAGGACAATGTCATTGAAAATAATGTAGCATAATACAAGGAGTGGTTTTGCTTTGTTCCCAGAGGGGTAGACTGGATGTGACCTAATAGCTTTTTCCTACACTAATTTGGCTGATTGTGTCAGAGAAAGAAAAAAAACAGGTTGATCATTTTGTTTGTTTTTCTTCTGTTGAATGACTCACACTTGACCACAGGCATATATAGAAAGAATTCCCATTGAGAGGAAGATAACAGAATGCATAATAGGAGTCCAGTAGACTGAGAGAACTCCCCAAAAGTTGAAAAATTAGCTAGAACCTTGAGCTATTTACCATCCAACTCCAAGCTATGGCACCAATGTCTGGATGACAGCATTTGATGATTGAATGAATTAATGAATGGTACCCTGGGAGAGACCGCCTGGGAAAATCAATATAAAATGGCAATAAACTGATAGGTCAGACACGTTATCTCTCTGAATCACCTTCTGGTTTCATTTTTAATTATTTCTGCTGAAGATAAATTAAAGAATTCAGATAATGTACTTGGAATCCAGCATCTTAAGATGGATTAGCTTTCTCGCCTCTTATTTTTTCCAACCCACCCCCCTACATAAGTCAAAGTTTCTGTTTGCTTTATCACACTGAGAAGAAAGAAAATTATATTTTTCTCTTAAAAGTCACAGATATTGATATTAAAATCGGCTTAGCCCTTAACATTAACCAGTAACTGCAATCAATTTTAGAGTAATTAAAAATATTTCTTTTATTTTTTGAGATTATAATGTAATTACATGATTCTCCCTTCCCTTTCCTCCCCAAATCCTTCTACTACCCCTCCCTGCTCTCTTTCAAATTCCTGGTTTCTTTTTTCATTACTGCTGCTACATGCATACATACATGTAGATAGCCACTACCAGGAATGGTAGTATTTCAGCTCATTTTTATCAATGTGCCACAAGTCAAAGTTAAGATAAAGTGACAGTATTCTCCTGGCAGCATATTTTTATTCTTGGAATTTCTTCACTATTCCAACTACCCGAGCCTGCCTCTTTTAGTGAGTAACCATCCTTCCCACCATATTGGCCACAGCTGATAAGTTAGCGGTTCCCCTAGCCATGGCTGTTGACACTAATCAGTGGGAATTCCAAATTTACCTGTTTGACTGTCTTGCTCTCAAATTTCCTCCTTCTGTTATTTTTGTCCTCACCAAGTAGACAGAACTTATAGAAAACAAAGAAAGGAAAGAATAACTTCATTAAGGAAGTGGCAGCCCAAAGTACAAAAACTTCGATTTTCTTTCTTTCCTTAAACAAGAGACGTTTTCAGCTTTTTTCCCTTTTGCATGTCTTCTCTTTGGAGCTTTTAAAGCTACAGATAGGCGACACCACTTTAATTTAGATACAATAACCGGACTTAATTAATATCCCAGACCCACTCATTTCCTTTAACAACAGTGTCCAACACATTTGTTTCCTCTGAAATGTTTTATTTTCCCAGAGGCTCATATCCCTTGCACAGAACAGAATGTTTCAAAAAACAGTTGAACAGCTTTTTATCAGAGAGGTAAGTGGTCCTATCACAACTATAAAGATGTGTGCAGAAAATTTGGTGAGCAATCATGAAAGCACTATAAAACTATCAATGGAGAGAAAAGCCATTCAAATGAAAGCTTTGTAAATGAATCAAGATTATTCAACCTGAAGAGATAATGTTTTCAGAGCCTTAGAAAAGGTAGACACTCACTCAAATGGTTTAACAAACATAAAGCAAAGAATCCTCACTACTACATGTTCTAACCACAGGTAGGTTTGTCTTACAAAATAGATAAGCCAGCTCTCTGCTTTCTTTTACAAAATCGTCTCACTGTGTAGTCGAGGCTCCTCTTAAACTCACAGATTTCTTTCTTCTAATCTGAGTGCTAGGATTATAGTTGCAGCACCCTGCTCAATTAGTTCTTTGCATATTTGCTTTGTAAGACAGGAAGAAGTGATTTATGAGCTGCTTTTAAGTACTGAAAATATTCTCTAGAAAAAAAGTATGCGTCTTTAGAAGGCCAGAAATTGATTCCTATGGTGTCCTCTATTCCCCCATTTTTCCTCATCAACCCTAAGGCCTCCCACCAGCCACTTTATTCTCTACAAATCTTTTCCTTGAAATCAACACCAGAAACACAATTTGGTGATGTGTACAAGAGAATTTTTGTTTTCCTTTTCTGTTAAAGATGGAAGAAATAGCAACATTTGTACCAGCAGAGATTTTAGCCAGATCTGCGGGACTTCTAGTCAGTGATAATGCACTAAGGAAAGCTATGGAATTTTCTTTACTGACTTCAGCAATTTATTTTCTCCCCAGGGAAGGCTTACTGAGACAGAAGAGAAGGGAGTTGGCAGCAGTGACAGAGAAATGAATTAACTACAACCTTTTCATCTCTTATTTAAGCCAGAGTTCTCTAAATGTTGATGTATTGAAACTACTTTTGTGAAGGCTAACTGGAAAGCAGTCAGAAAAGAACTCTGGACTTTTCTCTATCAATTGATCAAGTGTTTGAGAGAGAGAGAGAGAGAGAGAGAGAGAGAGAGAGAGAGAGAGAGAGAGAGAGAAGAAGGCAGAGGGTATGCTATCATACATTTTAATTATTTGAGTGTAAAACACAATAAAACACAATTCACTACCATAACTTCAACTACTTGAATGCTAATGCATTTACATCTCTAATCCCAAGCTCTTTTCTAAATACTAACAATATAGTTCTAGTTTTCTTACAGTATTTTTACATAGGAGCCTCAAATACAGTATATTTCCCTCCTCTCTTCCTTTCATGGTCTTGATCATATCCAGTGGTCTGTCCCCAGAAAATAGGATATCATGAAGCATTTGAACTTCACCCTTCTCTCAGCTATGTTCATCTTCATCATGTCAATGACATAATCCTGTTAATACTGCCTCTAATATGTTTTCTCCTAAATGCCATTCTTCTAACCTTTTCCAACATGTTACACATGCACCCAGAGCTGTCTTCTCAGCACTCTGCCTTTACAGAAGCTATTCTCTTTGCTTAGAATGTTCTCCTGCCCCTCCTTTAATGAGTAAAATCCCTGCTCTGTCAACAGCCATCATTCCCACAGGACACAAAAAGATTCTCCTTTGTGTTCTGACTGCATAGCTACAAATTTGGGCATCCTTCTACCCTGCCAAACTAAGAGCTCCTCGGAAGCAGGGAATGCACTTTCCACATCTTTGAAATCCCAGTACCTAACACATCATAGTCTATAGTAAATACTACTAAAATAATGAATTATGTAATTTAAAATCCAAGTTTATCAATTCTTTTAATGAATCTTGATATTTGGTTTCAAGTCTAAAGACTATTTGATCTTATATTTTAAAAAAAATTTATAGTTTTACACCTACATAAAACTTTGCTCCAATTTGAATATGCATGTGTCTATGTGATATGTGTGTGCATGTGCATTAAGTATGAATCTTGAGATTAGTTTTTAGGTGTGTAGTTGTATAATTGTTACAGTACCATTTCCTAAAAAGGTTACCTTTCATCCATTGAATTGTTTAGCTTTTAAAATTTATCATTATTATTCATGCACACACATGCACATTATCCTGTGCCAATGCAGATACATATTGGAGGCCAGAAGAGAGTATGGGATACCCTGGAACTGCAGCTATGTAGACAGTTGGGATGCTATCTGGTAATGCTACTTGAAACTGAGCTTGGGTCCTTTGAAAGGGCAGCGAGAGCCGTCTCTCCAGCCCCTTTTGAATTGATTTTGAAACTTTCAGAAATAAGTTTAATATATCTAAGGGGTCTACTTATCCATTTGTGGAAGAGTATATAAGTCTCCACCAATACACCTCAGCCTCGATTAATGAAATATAATTCTTAAAATTTGGTAGATGGAGTCTATAAAACTGCTGATGAAATTTCAATATAAGTTTCATTAAATGTGTACAGAAATTTAAGGAAAATTGCCCCTTTTTCCTTACTACATTAAAACTTCTAAGCCAGGAGCACAGTACAGTGTCTCTCTATTTATTTGGATCTGTGTTGATTTTTTTTCAAACAGTATTTTGTAGTTTTCAGTATACACATCCTATACATTTCTGTTAGATTTATACCTAAGCATTTTATTTTGGGCAGCAAGAGTAAGTAAATTTTAAATTTGTTTCTACATGTCTGGTGTTAGTGCTCAAAATATCATTAGTTTAAAAAAATCAACTTCAACCTGTTGAATTTACTTGTTCTCTGAGTTTTCTTTCTTTATTTTAGATTCCTTGAGATTTTTAACACATCCTCTTTAAATGGGAACAGTATTTTTCCTGTCTACTTTGAGTGCGTTTCATCATTTTTGCATGATCCTATTGTGTCTTTATACATTCCAGCAGTACTGAGTAAGAGTGGGTTGAATCTCGTCCCTGGTTTCTGGTCTTAAGGGCAAAGCAGTCAACCTTTTATAAAGTATGATGTTAAAGGCAGAGTTTACTTAGATATGCTTCAGCATATAATGAAACTTCGTCTTTTATTTTTTAACATTACTATTTTTAATTAGTTTTATTTTGAGATTATATAATTCTATCATACCTTCCCCCCTTTGCTTTCTTCCCTCTAAACTCTCCTTGCTCTCTTTAAAATTCATGGCCTTTTTTTCACTAATTAATATAAATATATATTCCTAAATACATAAGTACTGATCAGTCTGCATAATGTTACTTGTAGTTAGTTTCTTTTTTTTTTTCTTTTTGGTTTTTCAAGACAGGGGTTCTCTGTAGTTTTGGAGCCTCTCCTGGAACTAGCTCTTGTAGACCAGGCTGGTATCGAACTCACAGAGATCGCCTGCCTCTGCCTCCCAAGTGCTGGGATTAAAGGCGTGCGCCACCACCGCCCGGCTTTGTAGTTAGTTTCTTATGGCATTTTTGAATATACTTAGTTTGGATTTCGTCTCCCCCCTCCCTCATCTTCATTTCCTGACCCACTCATACCTGTCTACCCATCATCCTGTTCCAATAATCATATTACATGCATTATATAAACCTCTCCAGTCTTCTTCCTTAAAGCCCCCTTTTGTCCTGCTCATGAGCCCTTTAAATTTCTTCTTTATTCCACATTTGCTGAAGGTTATTGGAAAAGGATGTTGAATTTGTCATATGCATGTCAGCTCATGAATACAGCAGATCCTTTGAGTTGTCTTCAGTCTATTTGATGCAACGTAACATACTCACTGGTTTTTAAGCACAGGAATAAGTTTTTCTTGATCACATATAATTCTCTTTGTACCTTAAAGAATGCTAATCTCTAATATTTTCCTAAGGATGTTTGTGTCATTCATTATTCATGAAGTTTGTATTTTGTGTCTAGTCTCATATCATAAATTGTCATGTCTAAAGTGAATTGGGAAGAGTTTTTTGTTGAATTTTCAGGAGGATTTTATATATAACTGGGTAATATTTTCTTAGGTGATTCATATTCTTTCTATCTGGTTTTTATTTTCTTTGTAGATAAAGTCTTAATATATAGTACAAGATAACCTGAAACGTGCTACATAGCCCAGACTGGTCTCAAATTCCTGATTCTCCTGTCTCTGCCTCGTGGAATTTTTGGTTTCAGCTTCACTGATTGCTACTCTTACATTTTTTTGTTTGTTTGTTTTCTTTTCATCCTTCTGCTTGCGTTTAGCATTTTCCCTAACACAATAATGTTTGACAATAAATTTCCTGAGAGTATTTTTCAGATGTGCCTTACCAATTTTAATCTGCTGTACTATTAATTTCGGTTTGATTACTTGAGAAAGTTCTGCTTTTACTCATATGTTTCTTATGATATGTCGCTTAGTCTTCTGTTGTTTTTGTTGCTAATATATAATTGGATTTCATTGTAGTAGAAAAATGTTCTTATGTATGATGGAAATTCTTTAAAAATTGTTGGTGTATCTTATGGAGCAAGACCTTGTATAACAAGAACTTGAAATCTTTGAAGAAAGAAATTGTATAATTTAACAATTTCTTTAAGCCCAATCCTTAAACTTAGGGCCTGATGAGCTTGCCAACTCTGGATCTTAGAGCAAGTGTCAAGATCCCTTTAGGGAATTTGTCTCTGAGCTACCAGCTCTTGGTCTACAGGCCAGTTTCTATTTTGAGTGAAAGCTCCAATCTCTCAAGAGTGCATTGATTGCTTTCCAGCTAATCAAAGGGAAAGCATTAGTTGGCTGTTCTGGCATCTCTATGCAGCTAAAAATGATTATGTCTCTGGCTCCTAATGCAGCAATATATTCTTAATATATTCTTTCTCCTTTTTCCTGTAATGAGGATGCAGAATATTTTTCAATTTTCCTAAGTATAAAGTTAATGTATATCTTTGAATGGTCTTTGAGA
The DNA here is from genome assembly GCF_950005125.1 of Chionomys nivalis. Lineage (NCBI taxonomy): Eukaryota > Metazoa > Chordata > Mammalia > Rodentia > Cricetidae > Chionomys > Chionomys nivalis. The sequence continues at coordinate 24,546,445 of NC_080112.1, forward strand.
AGTTACATAGGGTAAGTTGATTTCCCCCTCCCCTAGGGAAAGAACAGAAAAATCAACCTCCCTTCTCATTATCTCAGTCATATTAATGGTTCATATATAGCAGTTTACATATGTCAATGGTTTGTGTATAGCGGGGGTTCTTTATATGGGATTGTCCCTCTGTGCTTCAAAAAGAGTCTTCCTAAGATCCCTAAGATTTTTGGAGAGAATGAAACACTTCATTTGAAAACAATTTTATAGGCTAGTTTTAATGCATAAATATTATCGGAGATTAGGAAATTTTCATTTGTAATCTCTATGTGCTTGTCTTGTCCGTCCCTCCCTCCCTTCCTCTCTCCCTCCATCTCCCCCATCCTACCTGTTCTGCTTAAGTTTGCTATTGCTGTGATGAAACACCATAACCAAAAGCAATTTGAGGCTTATTTGGCTTACACTTCCACATTGTAGTCAGAAGTCAAGACAGGAACTCAAACAGGGCAGGAACCTGCAGGCAGGAGCTGATGCAGAGGCCACGGAGAGGAGCTGCTCACTGGTTTGTTCACCATGGCTTACTCAGCCTGCTTTCTCACAGAACCCAGGACCGGCAGCCCAGGAATGCCACCGCACACAATGGGCTGAGGCCCCTCACATCAATCACTAATTAAGAAAATGCCTCACAGATTTGCCTACAACCCAATTTTATAGAGGCATTTTCTCAGTTGAGACTCCCTTTTCTCTAGTGACTATAGCTTTTGTCAGGTTAACACAAAACTAGCCAGCACACTACCTCCACCCCTCTCTTTTTCTGTGTATATGCGATTCCTTGTTACCTTGTCTTTTCTGGAAAGGTTGAAGGCTTAATAAAGGAAGGTTTAGGGAAAAACAAGAGAACATATTCATGAAGTGACGGGGAGAGTGATTGATATTTTATATATTAGGCAGAAGGGCCATTAAAATGAATCTTCTAGACAGGAAGAATTGTGAGAATCCCAAGAAAACCTCTATCATAAAAATTCCTGTATCACATAAACACTGATATTGGCCGTTAGTTTGTCACAGCTGGACTGAGAAGTAGCTTTGTATTACCTATGTATTATATCCAAGGACAGGAAATGTTTGCTTTGTCAGAGACCTTGTAAGACCATAGAACACAATAATGAAAGCTTAACCAAGGCTCAGAATTGATGTCTCTTGTGTAAGACCATACAGCTAATAACTGTTAGAGTTAAGATTCAAATCTATTACCTGTGGTGTCCCCATCTCTTCCCCCCATATAGACATTGCTGCAGTTTCAGTTACCAAGACTATCCTAATTCTGTAACTCATTGAAACTATGCTGTATCAGTCTAAACAGTTGGTTTAAAGGTGTTGAGAACTCTGTCCTTAAACAGTTGAATATAGAATGAAAGGTTTTCCCAAAGAACTTTCCCATGTAATATTAATGAAGATTGACCATAACTAAGATCACTTTAAATTTAATAGGATCCCCGTAAATGATGGAGGAAGGTCATTGGTTAACTAATAAAGAAACTGCCTTGGCCCATTTATAGGCCAGCCCTTAGGTGGGTGGAGTAAACAGACAGAATGCTGGGAGAAAGAAGCTGAGTCAGGAGTCGCCATGATTCTCCCACTCCAGACAGATGCAGGTTAAGATCTTTCCTGGTAAGCCAGCTCGTGGTACTACCCAGAATATTAGAAATGGGTTAGATCAATATGTAGGAGCTAGCCAATAAGAGGCTATAGCTAATGGGCCAGGCAGTGATTAAAAGAATACAGTTTCCATGTAATTATTTCGGGGCATAAGCTAGCCATGCGAGCGGCCAGGTGCCGGGGACGCAGCCCCGCCGCTCATATTACAACACGTAAATGTTAGTTCTGTCCCTCCATTCCCTACTTAACTATGGATCAGTTACAATGCTAATATATCTCAAGTGCATCGTGTTATTTAATTGCCACGCCTGTCTTTTGAGTGATAGGGCCGAATGCCTCCCTGTTTTACAGGCAAGGAGATTAGTTCTAAAGACATGAAATGAGGCAACGTGTCCTCTCGCTTACAGCCCAATGTCTCTGGCTTCATTATCTAGTATGTTCTCTGTAACCACGTCAGTTGATACTTACCTACTTCTGTCTCAGTAATATTTTCAAAAACTTGAACTTGAGTATTTAGGTGAGTTCTTCAGAAATTCTTGCATCAATTTACAAACCCTTAGGCTATGCATGCATCATCGCTTCCTTGCTCTGCAAAGGTTATCCTTAGCAGCAGCCTTGTATGATCCCAGAGGGAAAGTGTAAATAGCCTGAGGTAATAATTGATTCCTTGCCTGTTACTCAGGCTTTAGCTTTGCCTTGACCTGGAGTGCTCTCCTCCACAGAAGACTGAACCGAGTTAATTGTCTTTTGGATGGTTTAGAGTTGAGGTTCTAGACAAGACAATACTTAAGAACCGAACCGGTATGGTTGCTGGTGCTTACATAAGGTGAAGACATTTTCTTTTTCTCACCAGAGGCTAAGTCAGTCTCAGTCAGTAGCAAAATATTATTCTGCCCTCCTGTTGTATCTTTGGGGTGTGTTATGTTTAATAATGTATGCATTAGCAGATACTGAAAACATGCTTTTTAATATAGTCTTTTTCTCCCAATAGATTTAGATTGCCTCCAAAGAATGTGTTTATGTACATGTGTATATTTTAGACCAGCTATCATTGGAAAAATGGTTATCTCATATTTTGTGGGTTTTGTGTCGGTGGAACAAAATCTCGCTTAAATGATATATCTAATATGTATCATAAAATGTTAATTCACATTATAAGTGCATGTTTTAATAGGAAAATGTATTCAGGTGGATTGGTTTGCAGAATTTTTAAATAATAACTACCAATAAAGGGACATCTAAATTGTGCATATTTGAGAGCCAATTACATGTTGATTAACCTTACGTACTTTTGTCATAATTCTTCCTATTATCATTTTCCATGGATGTCAAACAGCAATTCATTTTAGAACACAAGATTCAAGATTCATAATTATCAGAGTTAATACAGTAACCAACAGCATCTCATCTCCCTTTGTTTATTTCAGGAGTACAAATGTACTTTTTCTTTTTATTCATAGTAACTGTGCTTATACACTAAACTTAAGATAGAAATATGTTCATTGGTTATGTATTTTCTTAATTTGAGTTTTATATAAAATGTATAAAAATGATATTTATAACTTAACTAATAATAATGGAGATGTGTTTTCAAAAGTAAAAATAGGGAATCTATGTTTTGTGAACTAGAGCAGTGGGCTTGGGTTTTAAATACAGGTTATAGGTACTAAATGCAAATAGAAATATCGTGGAAGTGTTTAAACATCACTTACTCTAGCTTTTTTTTTTATTGTGCTATACATTTTTCTCTGCTCCCCTTCCTTCCTCCCCTTCTACCTTCTCCTGTCACCGCCATGCTCCCAATTTACTGAGGAGATCTTGTCTTTTTCTACTACCCATGTAGATTAGATCCATGTATGTCTCTTGCTTTTATGGTAGTTAAAAGCAATGCTTCTCACATGACAGTTATCTGGCAGGCAATAAATTGGCACTTTATAAAAAAGTGCTAAACTAGTTCCTGATACTGTTCATATATACCACAAATATATATATATATATATATATATATATAAACAAAATAAACGTTTCCCAAAAACTAGTTCACAAAAGATTTCTTTATTGAGTTCTCATCACATGTTTTCTATTTATAAGCAATTTTGAGTACTTACCATGTATTTTAAACAGTGTGGTAGGAAACAGGTGGGGAGAGAATGTCCTAGCCCTATATTATAGTTAAAAGAGATATAATATATATAGCTGATACAAATGGGAGGGAAATAAGAGAGTGTAGTGGGAGAGAATAATCTGATTGACTTATATTTATTACCAATATTATTATTCATTACATAATGAATAATATACTAAGTTCATTATATCATGAATCTTAAAATAATCGGAATGAATCTGATAATATATCAAATAACAGGTGCCTGAAAGACAGTTTAGTTTCTAAGTGCATTTACTGCTTCCAGAGGACCTAGGTTCAGGTCCCAGCTTTTATGTTGGCTGGCTCATAGCAACATTTAACTGCAGTTGCAGAGGATACAATATCTCTGACCTTGTCAGACACCCAGACACTAGCATTCATAGACATACAAACACACACATATGCACGTTTGCATGTACACATATAAGACAAAAAGAAAATTTCAAAGAACAATGGAAAATAAAATAGCTGAGCAAAGGAGTTGGTGATTATTGAGATGAATAATACCTGTTTCAAGTGTTTCAAAGATTTGAGGAAGAAAACTGTTCTACATTTGCAGAAGACAAAAAAGCAAGGATATTGGCTTGAGGGTTTATGTGAATGGGTAAAGACAGGCCAGAGAGTAATCTAGATTTGAGGGATATTAAGGAGCTCAGGCCCATGTAAAATTAGGGAGAGGCAACAAGTAAACATGAGCAATCTATAGGAGACTCACAGAAGGAACTTGTTCTTAGGTGGCAGTGGCAAGCCACTCTAACAGAATTAGTAAGGGTGACTGGCACTTGTAGAATTTGTAGAATATTGGAATGCATTTGACTGGATCTGGGCTGGTCATGGGTTGCTTATACTTACACAGAGAAAGGAGTAGTGGAAATTGTAGTAGGCAAGAAGAATTAATAAGGGACAATGCCTTAAAACCAGCACCTGGTAACTAATTCAGTCTAAATGCTAAAGAAAAAGAGCAATAAACATTGAGAAATAAATAGCAGTGCTGTGATATTTTGGTGAGACTGGAAATAATGATTGTCCTCCACCCACAGATTGCTATTACCAAGATAAACTGATCTAAATCTCTCTTCAATATGTGTAAATGGTCTTTTTTTCTTAAAACACAATCTTCTCTTAGAATTTCACATTCTTCCAGCTACTAATATCTTTTCCTTCACAATGAAACAGATTGAGCTCTTAAAAAATGTTCTTAGGTTCGTTGTCTCATTTTTTTCACTTCCCATTTTCTCATTACCCCTGACCACACTCTTACACTACAGCCCTCATCTATGAATCTTCTCTGTACAGTTAGGTCCAAGATGAATGAGTGTCTACCAGATTGATAAAAACATCAAGATTTTTTCCAACGAATAGGTTTTCATCAGTATATTAAAGTAGGGGATGGAACTTTACCACTTGTATATATTAGACCTGTGATCGTCATCTACCAATTGGATGAACTTCAGCAAGTTACTTAATCACAACTTATCTATAAAATGAGGATAATTTAGTTTATAGAATTATACCACAAATGGCACACTTCATATAAATCATTTAGAAACAGTACTTGATTGTTAGTTTCTTCATTGTAACAATGGATACTTTTGAACACTTTCTGGAGATTTCTTCCATTCAATTATTTTGAGAATTCTTTCTCCTTGTTTCTCTCTTTCTATTTACCTTGAACCTTCCCCCCCCCCTTTAATTAGTCTCTAAGCCACTGAGTGCCCCAAAGTAATGACCCTAAAGCTTACGTGGACATTTGATTCCACCATAGCATTGTGAAATGCATTTTGCCACTCTCTTCTCTATAGCATTTCTGATTCATAGAGGCTCAGTAAGTCCTCAGGCAATGGTAATGTTGCTGATCTGAGAATAGAACCTTAAAAACTATCGGGGCTTCATCACAGACCCAGTTTTAATCTATAAATTCATGCTACTCATGACTCCCAGAACTGTATGTCCAAATTGTGACTTTCAACCTCATGCTGTCTCCAAGGCACATCACAGCCAAGCATGCCCTAGCTGATTCTTAAGTATGTATATGAGATTGATCAGGAACAGTCTAGAAAGAAAAGAAATCATAATGGAGATCAGGATTAGTCTTGTTGAAATATACTCTAAAAGTATAATAATTAAAATACTTTGACACTGGTATGTGAATAAACAGATTAATAGGTCATAATTAAATCTGGAACTTCATCAAGAAACATCATTTAGCATAGTCATCTTTCTGTGTCTAAAGTTTCCACAATTATAAGCTCAATCAAGCATAGATCAAAAATATTCAGGAAAAAAGCTACATCTACACTAAACAGACTTTTCTTTCTTTGCCATGATTCTCCCAATAATATTGTCAAACAACTATTTGCGTGCATTTCACACTACATTGGATACTAGTAATCCAGAGATGATTTAAATATCTGGTAAGATGTGTATAGATTACATGGAAATACTATACTATTTTATGTAGAAGACTCGAACACCTATGGCTTTTGGTATCCTGGAGCTAATTTTTCATAAATGTTGGTGGACAAGTGTATATGACATTTTAGTATACAAATTTATTTTGTAATACTAAAGACATTTTAAACCAAAATACAAACCTTGGGAGTCATAAGGGGGAATAGTTTATATTTGAGTATGCAATATTAAATTTTAAAGCACTATAAAATATATAATAAGTAAAGATCAAATTTTTAAAAATGAGGAAAAGATTTTGCATTTTCCACAAAGTATTTATCAAGGAGCTGTTCTCTTTAAACACGAAGAACTCTTGAAAATAAAAGTGACTTACAGAGGGAAAAACAGTGGAGGAGGCAGTTCAAATCAAAAGAAAATTTGCTTATAAATATAAATAGACAGATATTCTGCCATACATAATTTTTTAAGACAAGACATCACACTGCAGTCTTCCTGGAAGTCATTATAATTAAAGAGATATAGATTAATTTAAGGAACAAGATAGAACTTTCATATATCAGAGTGGCAAAATTCTGAGAATTTAATATGCAGTTTTGGCAAGAATGCCAAGAAACATACACTCTAATTCTTTGCTATTCAAAGTGTGGGTCTTAGACCAGCAACATCTACATCAAATGAGAACTTCTTAGAAGAGCCTCCTCATCCAGAATCTGCATTTTAAAGAGGTCTTTAAATGATGCACTTGAGGGTTTAAAGGGCGGCATGGAGCTAACAAACCGTTGGTGGAAGTGCAAATTGCATAAGCTCTTTGGAGTTTTTTTTTTCTATTTTAACTTTTTATTGATTCTTTGTGGATTTCACATCATGCGTTTTGATCCCACTCATCTCCCCATTTTTTCACATCTGCCCTCTGCCCTTACAACTTTCCCCCACAAGATAAAATTTAAAAGAAAACACCTCTCCTTGTGGAAGCTGTATTGTGACAAGTGAATCACACAGTACATACCCTTTAGTCCATGTATCTTCATTTGAAATTGTTGATTGCAGGGAGTCATTGTTCTGGTTCAAGGCCTTTTGTTTCTGCTACACTATCTCGATACTGGGTCCTCTCTGGGACTCATCTTAGATATCCTTTTGTTGTTCTGTGTCATGGAGGTCTTGTAGCTTTGGGTCAGCAGGACTGGCCCCTTCAAATGCTCCAGCAGATCATATATGGGGTGAATGTTGGGATGCCCCCACTCATAACTGTAGTTGTGGGCCTGGGTGTTTCCTAGGCTGCTCAGCCCTGGAGCTCTTCCTCATCCTCAACACTAGGGTAAGCTCCCCAGCACCATCCTAACTAGCTCACCCTGTGAAATAAGCAGCAGGGGACAGGGCAGTTCTGCTTTCACAACTCACCACCACCGGGACCAGCTCCACTATATTGCCTGGGCAAGGTGCAGGGGCCACTCTCCTGAGTGCTACAGCGGGTGAGAGGCAGGGCCCGCTCGTTTGCTCCTGTGACCTCAGGGTTAGCGTTTCCAATTGCCACAGGTGGCATGGGGTGGGGTAAAGGGCTCCTCTCCCTCACCCTTGCCACCGCATGGCAGATAAGGGGTGCGGGGCGGCCCTCCTACTCTCAGGACATCAGGGGCAGGTCACCCTTGCCCCTGCCGGCAGGGTCAGCTCTGCTGTGCTGCCCAGGAGAGGTATAGGACCTACTCTCCCAAGGCTGCCACTGATGAGGAACAGGACTGGCTCTTCCGTTCTCCTGACCAGGGGCCATTCTCCCACCTGCCACAGGCTGGGAAGGGTGGAGGGGGAGCATCTTTCTCTCCTTCACACCGGCATATGGCAGATGAGGGGTGGGGCCAGATCTCCCACACCCCTGTCGTCAGGGGCAGCTCCACTGCGCTGCCACTGCCCAGGCAGGGTACAGGGCCCACTTTCCTGAGTTGCTTGGACTAGTGTGTGCCACCATATCTACCTGACATTATGCTCTTAACCTTGAATCATATTGCTGCTTTGGTGAATACAGTTTTTAAAGGAGTATGGGGGGCTCTTTTTTATTATATGCATAGAATATTTTGTAAACCAACTGATCTGAAACCACAGTTTCTTTGCTGATCCTGGTGGCAGGTTGAATACTAAGAAGTCTAATACTCATTTTGTGTTCTCTTCTTCTTTACCCTTCCATCTATGTTCAGGTACTATTGTAATCTATTTCTTTTCTATTTCTTTTCCTATAATAAATATCATATGTTGACAAAAAATAAATGTTTTTTTTTTTTTTGTTCTCAAGGTTGGGATTGCTTCTATTAAGGGACTGCCTCAGATTAAATAAGGTCTTCATGGCAGGTACTCTGTAGGGTATTGATTATTACAGCGCAAAACAGAGTAAGCCTTGGAGTTTAGATCCCATAGTTTTGTAAATAGACTGTTGAAATCATTATGGCTCTCTATGCCTGTAATTAATCCAAACATCCTTGGAAAGACCCTACCTCTAAATATCAACAAAATATTAATTTGAGGATTCAGTGCCAAATTCAGATTTTTAAAAATAATATTTTATTTTTATTTTCATATGGGGGAGGGTCGGTGGCCACAAAGTCCAGAAGAGGATACAATATTCCCTGGAGCGGGAGTTACAGGGGACTGTGAATCATTTGATGTGAGTGTTGGGAACAGAACTCTTGTCCTCTGAAAGAGCAGCAATGCTCTCAACCAACTGAGCACTTACCAGTTTTAAAAAGCTTCTTGGTTAGGGGTGGGACTTTATGCCTACTTCCTTTTGTGGGATTTTTCTAGCTTGAATTTGTGCAGATCTTGTGCAGTGTATCACAATAAACCTTCTAAAGAGTCAGAAGGCTCTCACTGAAGGTCCTCAGTAATCTGTAGAAGGGTCACATGCTTCTACAGGGGGGTCATAAGTGGCAGAGCCTGGGATCACAGCAGAAGTGGGTGATACTAACTAGTGGGGAGTGCTCAGAACAGCAGGCAGGGGTGAAGTCATGTTGGGAGGGAATACTTAGTCCTTAGGTGATGGACAAACATGATCTTACAGGAAATTATAAGAATGTATAAAGATATTACAATAAAACCTATGATTGCTCACATTAATTCTCCTGTATGTGTTTTATGGTTTTTGTTGTATACAAAGTATAAATCTGCCATCAAATCTTGGCCCTACATATGAGAAAAACTATGTGATATTTGTCTTTCTTTCCCTTTCTAGTTTAATCATTCTGGTTATTTTCTCTCCCTTTCTATTAGTCTTTCCCACCCCCAAATAGTCTCCTTCCTACATGTGTGTATGCATGTGTGTGTGTGTGTGTGTGTGTGAGTGAGTGTTAGTCTAGATTCCACATTTGAAAATGTGATATTTGCCTTTCTGAATATGGCTTATTTACTTATCATACAGTCTCAAGTTATATCCATTTCCCCACAATAAATTTTTATTCTCTTGGTATCCAGTTTTCCCTGTACCCTTTCTCATGATGAGGCTGTCTTTTCCTCCATGTTTGCTCTTGGCACCTTTTTCAAATCTCAAGTGGATATAGCTGCATGGGTTTACTTCTGCAGCCTCTGTTTCATTATGTTAGTCTGTTTATCTATTTCTGTGCAGCATTTTTGCTGTTTGCATTACTATACCTCTGTAGTGTGACTTCAACCAGGCATTTTAATAACTTCAGCATTGCCCTTTCTACTCTGGCCTGCTCTGAGTGGTTGGAATCTTTATGCTTCTATGTGGATTTTAGGTTTTGTTTTTTTCTAGTTGTATGAAGAATGTCATTAGACTTTCAAAGGAAACTGCATTAAACCCTACACAAGTTTGGATAATATAGACATTTTTATAATTCCTCCGATCTTTCTGAGACTATGTAAATTGGATTTTTTTTCCCTTTGGTTTCTTTCTCGGGAGATTTTTTGTTGTTGTTGACTTATAGAAAATCTACTAGTTTTTTTTTTCAAAAACCACAGAATGTTTTTATTTCTGAAGAGAGTAGTTTTTTATTATTTATTAAAGATTTCTGCCTCCTCCCCACCACCACCTCCCATTTCCCTCCCCCTCCCCCAATCAAGTCCCCCTCCCTCGTCTGCCCTAAGAGCAATCAGGGTTCCCTTCCCTGTGGGAAGTCCAAAGACCATCCACCTCCATCCCGGTCTATTAAGAGGAGTATCCAAACTGCCTAGGCTCCCACAAAGCCAGTACGTGCAGTAGGATCAAAAACCCATTGCCATTGTTCATGAGTTATCAGTAGTCCTCATTGTCTGCTATGTTCAGCGAGTCCGGTTTTATCCCATGCTTTTTCTGACCCAGGCCAGCTGGCCTTGGTGAGTTCCCGATAGAACATCCCCATTGTCTCAGTGTGTGGGTGCCCCCCTCGCGGTCCCGAGTATGATAGCTTTTTTTCTGATCCTTTGCTGAAATTATTTATCTTATCTTAGATTTCTCTTATAGCATCTTTAAGGTCTTATAAATATAGTAGAATTTGATCTGCAAACAGGGATAATTTGACTTTTTCCTCTTATTTCTATTCCATTAATTTCTTTCTCTTGCCCATTTTGCTGTAATATTTCAAACATCTGTACAGAAAGAAAGTGGAGAGAGTGGGCAGCCACCATCTGTCAGTCTGTCTGTCTGACTGTTCATCTGTCTGTCTGTCTCTTAGAGATGATTTCTGGTTTCCCTCACTTACTGTAGTGTTGTCTATCAGTTTATTTTATCTAACCTTAATGTGTTGAGTTATGTTTCTTTTATTTCTAGCTTCTTTAGGACTTTTATCTTGAAGGAATGTTAGACATTATTAGAAACCTTCTTTTGTATCTTTTGAATAAACACCTCACTTCTCTCCATATTTATTTGCTGTTACATTTATTTATGAGTGTTACATTATCCTTATATACCTGGAATATAACTGTTGCGGGAGATCCTTCCGCTCCTCCAGTCAATAGCCGCTGAGATACCAGCCTCTTAGCTTCCTGCCCCACATTGGGCACCAGATGATGAAGGCGTACATCACAAACAATCCCACACAAGTTTGGAATTATGATTAATAGGGTGGTATTTATTTAAAGGGGAAAAAACTTACAGATCACCATCCCAGACAACAGCCCTCTCTGCAATCAGGAAGGAGTCTAGTCGCTGGAAGTGGAGCAGGAAGCAAAGAGAGAGGGCGAGGAGGGAAGTAGCCGCTTTTTTAAAGAGAGAGACCACGCCCCAATGGGCTGGTATCTCAGCGGCTATTGGCTGGAGGAGTGAAAGGATCTCCCACAACATATAACCAACCTGAGCTATGACCTGTAATGTCTTTAAAGTGTCATTTATTTAGTTTTCAACTATTTACTGAGTTGTTTTGTGTCTGTATTCATAAGGGAACATGGTCTGTAGTTTTCTTTTCATTGTCATTATGTTCTAATATTGCAGGACACTGCTGTTTTCACAGGATAATGTCAATAGTGTTTTTTCACTCTCTCTTTTGTGAAACAGTGTTAGTATTCCTTAAAAATTTGTAGAATCTGAAAAAGAACAAGGGGTGTACAAGGAGAATTTGGAGAGAGGCGAGAAGAGAAAGATGTAATTAAAATATCAGAAATAAAAAAATATTTTAAAAGTTCAAGAAATACAAAATATCAGCAGTGTATCTGCGCAGTCCTGGAAATTTTTGTTGTTATTTGAAATTCTATAAGAAAGTAGACTTTTTCTTTTTTGGACAGGATCTCACAATGTATCTCTGGTTGGTTTGATGCTTGCAAAATTCCTGCCAAAGGGTGTGCCATCATGGAGGCCTAAGTTAGAACTTAAATGTTCTCATCTCACCAACACAGACACACACACATACTCATACACACTCTCTCTCCACCTGTGTTATATCGTAAATGTACTATCATAATTTAAACGTTAGTTGTTTGCATATGTAAATCATGTATATCATAAATGTGTGTTTGTCAACTGAATTTTATAGCACTACAGAAAGAAAGTCACAGAAAATTGAAGATTAATAAACTATAAGTTTATAAATACCTTAGACTGCAAAAATTCCCAGGGGTGTACACAGACTATGGTTCAGCCAGGTAAGGCCTCCCAGGGAAGACTCATATATGGAAATTGCTTGTTGGCTCATATGTCCTCCTGACAAAAACAGTCATGATCCAGAAACTGTGTTTGTAGTTCTGAAACCTTCTTCATCATAGAGAAGTCTGTTCCTACCCCAGAGGCCAAGAACTTTTCAAGCAGTTATTGTCTGTTATGTATTTAGCAATGACAGCAGCAAAGAGACCCTCAGCCTGCCTTAGAGGGCATGGTTCCACATGTGTCTAAGGACAGGCACCAGTGACCATCAGTAGTACTTTAAAAAGGAATTGGAATTACTGTTCCAGAATATATGGTTGAGTAAAGGTTATCAAGCTTGACCATGCCTACTTGTGCCAGAATTATATCAAGAACTTATAGAAATATGCCATAGTGTCTTCCTCCCAGTTTCTCATTCAGAAGTTCTGAAGTGGGGCCTCAGAATTTGCCTTGTGCTACAATTCCAGGGGATGCTAATGCTATCTTAGAAAAACTTATGAAACAGAACAGAAACTTGGCTAGAAGACTTAGGTTCAAGTCTTACTTTAAGTCTCTGCAGCCCGGGTTTCTTTTTTTCTATGGGAGTAGTTACGTGATCATTGCAAGGGCTTAGTGGGCTCCTGTGTATGGAAGGTACTTATTGACTACATTGCCATACACAGGGTTAGCTGCTGGACGGCTTGGCACCTGCTACTTGATGCATACTTCATGTATCCGTTCTTCAACCCTTGATAGTGACCTCAATTGAATTCCCCAGTGTTCTGTTGCTATGCATCCCCAAAAACTTTCTTCTTATTCTTCCGGCCATGATCTGATCTTACAGCCACTACCATTTCTCAGCGCTATTTCTCAGTACCATGAGTAAGAACTTGTCAGATGATGGAACTGAATAATAGGGTCAGGGGTCTGCATGGCTGAGGCCCTAGATTTCATTTCCAATTACCTAACCCCCCAAATAAAATGAACCTGTCACATACAATCTTTTTTAATTAGAGAAGTGAAGTTATTTAATACCAAGCAGTGGAAAAGTATTTGGAAAGGCATTTTTCTAGGCTGATACTCTCAGGACAAAATCCAGATGTCTGAAATAGTTTAATAGTCATATGTTCAACTGGAGACCCTTAGTAGGAATGTGTGGGGCAGCTGTATAGTTGCCTGGGTAAGTTATGGATTCCTGTAGAACCCGGTCATTTTTCCTTAGGAATTTCTTGTTATTCATAAAGTTATGTGTATGTCATCTAGAAGATTGGAGAATAATTTAAAAGTGAAAAATAAAATGGTTCTTTATTTACTTTTTAAATTTAATTATTTTACATCCTGACCACAGCTTCTCCTCCCTCCTCTCTTTCTACTTCCTTCCCCAACTTCTCCCCTACTCTCCATCCCCCAAATCCACCCCTCTACATATTCACTCTGAAAGGGGCATCAGCAAAGCCATGGTGTATCAAGCTGCCCTAAGGCCAAAAACCTCCCCCTGTATTCAAGCTTAGCAAGGCAATCCAGCATGAAGAATAGGTTCCCCCCAAAATAATCAAAGTACTAGGGACAGCCCCTTGCCCCATTTCTGGTCGTCCCACAAGTAGTCCAAGCTGCAAAACTGTCACATATATGCAGAGGACCTAGGTCCTTCCCATGGAGGCTCCCTTGTTGTTGCTTCAGACTCTCTGAGTTCCTAGGAGTCAAGCTATCTGTTTCTGAGTGTTTCTTGTGATGTCCCTGACGCCCTGGCTCCTACAATGCCTCTTCCCTCTCCTCAGCAGGGCTCCCAGAGCTCAGCTCAGTGTTTGACCATGGATCTCTGAATCTGCCTCCATCAGTCACTAGATGAAGGCTCTCTGCTGACAACCACGAGAGTCACCAATCTGATCACAGGTGATGGTCAGTTCAGGGTATATACCCACGATTGCTAGGATTCTTAGCTGGGGTCATCCTGGTAGACTTGTAGGAGTTTGCCTTGTATCAGGTTTCTACCCAACCCCATAAAGCCCCGCTTTCCAGTCATCTTTCTCAGCATTCCCCCCTCCACACACCCCTTGAGTCTGATCCCTCAAGTTCCCATGCTCAGTCATTCCCAGTCCACTCAAGAGATCTCTATTTCCCCTTCCCAGGGAGGTCCATGGATCCCCCTTTGGACCCTTCTTGTTACCTAGCCTCCCTGGGTCTCTAGATTATAGAATGGTTATCCTTTAACTTTACAGCTAATATCCACTTATGAGTGAATACAGACCATGTTTGCCTTTCTGTGCCTGGGTTACCTCACTCAAGATGATTTTTACTAGTTCCATCCATTTGTCTGAAAATTTTATAACGTCTTTGTTTTTATCAGCTGAGTAATACTCCATTATGTAAATGTAGTATGTTTTCTAAAACCATTCTTCGGTTGAGGGGCATCTAGTTTGTTTCCAGGTTCTGGCTATTACAAATAAAGCTGTTATGAACATAGTTGAACAAGTGTCCTTGTATGACTGAATATCCTTTGGGTATATGCCCAAGACTGGTATAGCTGAATTTTGAGATAGCTCGATTCTCAATTTTCTGAGAAACTGCTGTGTTGATTTCCAAAGTGGCTGTACAAGTTTATACTCCCACCAGCAATGGAGGAGTGTTCTTGCTCCACATCCTCTCCAACATAAGCTGTCATTTGTATTTTTATCTTAGTTATCCTGACAGGTGTAAGATGGTATGATGGCTAAAGATGATGAATATTTTTAAGTGCTTCTCTGCCATTTGAGGTTTTTTTGTGTTTTTTTTTCTTTTTGCTGAGAATTTTCTGTTTAGAATTGTGACCCATTTTTTTTAATTGGATTGTTTAATATTTTGATGTCTAGTTTTTGAGTTCTTTGTGTATTTTGGAGATCAGACCTCTGTCAGATGTAGGGCTGGTGAAGATCTTTTTCCATTCTGTAGGCTGTCACTTTGTCCTCTTGACAGTATCCTTTGCTTTACAGAAGCTTTTCAGTTTCATGAGGTCCCATTTATTGTCAGTCTTAGTGTTTGTGGTACTGGTGTTCTCTTCAGGAAATTGACTCCTGTGCCAGTGCATTCAAGGCTATTCCCCACTCTTCTATTAGGTTCAGTCTTTGATCCACTTGGACTTGAGTTTTGTTCAGGGTGATAGGTATAAATCTATTTACATTCTTCTACATGCCGACATCCAGTTATGCCAGCACCATTTGTTGAAGATGCTTTCTTTTTTCCACTGTACAATTTTGGCTATTTTGTCAAAAATCAAGTGTCCATAAGTGTGTGGATTATGTCTGATCACGGTGGAATAAGCCTAGTTATAAAACAGCAATAGAAATCACAAAATACACATTGTCATGGATATTGGAGAACACCCTACTGAATAATGAATGGGTAATTGAAGAAATAACAAAGAAATTTAAAATTTACTATAGTTTAATGAAAATGTAAATACAACACTCCTAAATCTACAGGATACAATGAGGATAGTCCTAAGCAGAAAGTTTGTAGGGGAACCTGCAGTTAGGGTGTGTTGTGTATAAGAATAACTTTTAAAAAAAATCTGAGGGAACGTAAGCAAAAACTTCATGACAATAGCTAAACAATCTTGTCCAGACATGTCAGGACAGTCACACACAAGAGTTCACAGGAGCACAAGACCTGTGCAAGATCAAAGCAAACACAATTACAGCGTGAATGTGCAAGGAGGTCACAGATTTCCAGCTCCAGCTGAAGAGCTATTGCAACCCCATGCTCCAATAGGTGCTCCTACCTTCATGCACATATGGGCAGCACCAAGTGAACTCAGTGGGTTTTAGAAAAAGAAAGCACATGAAATTAAGAGGGAATAATGGTGGGTTGTAGGGTCAGGAATCGAAGGGGAGGTAATGGGGGTGTAGATGATCACAGCATAAAGGATATTGTGAAGCAATAAAAAGAAATTTAAAAATTAAGTTACACACACTCACGCTCACTCTTATTTTCCCCATTTGATTGAGTCTTTGATAAAGAAGGGTATCTGGATCACTAGGCTTCAGTGTCCCCTAGCCAGCTGTCTAGTAGGGAAAGGCATTCAGAGTTCTGTGTCCCTCCATTATGACCAAGCCTTTCCCTTCTCTGCCAGATAAACAAGCCATGCATATATATTGTTCTGCACTGCCCTGGCCCCCCTCCCCCGATTGGTAGGCTTCTCTTCCTGCCTAGTGGGCCAGGATATGCTTGGACTTCTTCGTGTGCAGAAGGTGGAATCTATTATTTGTGGGGTGGCTAAAAGAGCCCCAGAAAGTAAACAGAGCTAATCAAGGACACTCTTTTGTGCTTCTCCTTATCCAAACACTTTCAGAAGAGGAAAGAGTCCATATTGCATTACAGCCCAGACCACAGTCCCAAATAATAAGGGTCACATTTTCTTCTTGCCCTGGGTGGGAAAGAGCCATGGTTCACTTTTTGATTGTCATCTCCCATCCACTGTCTTGAAAGGGGTTTACTGAACCAAGAACAAAGACAGGAGGTGCTGTAAAAATATATTGACACCACAGCCGACTAGGGTAGCTGGAGATTAGCTCCTTCCAGAATTATCCCATTTCCCTCCCCCTCACAACAGTCTTTAGAAGGACTCTTCTGGGAGACAGCTTCTGAATGATCTGCCATTTCTCACTGCATGTATCTACTCTCCTCCCACCCCAGACTAAGTGCTTGTCTTCTCAGGTCTTCATAAAGAAGTGCCTTGCTCCAAGCACAGGAGAGCCTATCATATTATCTGCTATGCTGCAACCATTATCACTCCCCCGTATTTTCTAACCTCTAGAAAATTCCAAACTGGCCAACTATTACTCGAGTTCTTATCTTTTCCTTGTCCGAGGATTTCTCTGCCTATGTGCCCACTTGCTAATCACCTCATCTGGGGACTATCCGACCTTCCTGGCCTCACTGCTTCCCTACCTTAACCAATGCCAAGAATATCCTTCGACCTCTACTCATTGTTGGCTCAGCTTCAGCTGGCCTGCCATGGCCTCTGACTGTTGTCAAAATAGGTGCTCTTTATTTTGCTCAGACCTGGGGCTCAAGAAACCTCATCAGATAAACACTTGCATGAACCAACCTTGCCGAATGAAAATAGGAAGATATTTGGCAACCGGAGGCAACAAAAGACTAGATATCCAAGCCTGAGTATTAAAGTGAGAATAGACTTTTTTCCTTGTAGTTTTTTTTTTTTTTTTTTTTTTTTTTTTTTTTTGTAACAGGCATTATTTGCCAGTATGTTGTTACTGATGTGGTTATCGCGGGAGCAGGCTCATCCTAACACTCTGTAGAAAGTCATCACTTTGTCCCCGTTCTAAATCCACTAAGTCAGAGTCTGCTGCCCCATGACCCACATGCCCAGTGAAGTTTGACAAGTGCTCATTGAGAGCACGAAGTCTGGCTTTGAGCCTTCTTTTAGCTGGACCTGTCTCATCTATCCCTGTTTGGATCAAAGAAATCGATTTTCTTGCTACTCATAGCACGGTGTTCATTGTACACTTTGGTTAAGTTTAGTATGAATAACATACATATACTGTTTATCAAGTGCCTGTTACATGCCAACTGTGCTCCATACATGAGGAATTTAAAATTCTGTGACAGTCAGTAGGCCAAGAAAGTTCATTTAAAGGAAGTCAAGATTTCAAGTCAGCTCTGTATTCCCTATAAACTTAGCCCTGCAATAGTACTTATATAAATTGATAAACTTATGTGAGGTACAGAGGAATGCAAGAGGATGGGGCTAACTTCCCCTGAGAGGAAAGCCCTAGCGTACTTTCTGTCTTGAGGGAGCTTGTATAAGCCCTCATGGGAACCATAAATTACCAAAATTGAAACCAGAGGCCAAGGGAAATTGGAGTAGGGATCAAGTTAGTTATGACGGGAAAGCCCTTACTTGACATCCCTAAGAAAACTTAAGTTCTGATACCTGGGCCTGGGCTTAGGGGCATAACAAATTTGTAATAGAATGTTCTGGGTTCTGGCCAGCAGAGTCAGTAAGGGTATTACTGTGCACCTCAGACTTGGATGTACCACCACTACAATACTTTATGTCATAGGTGCAAGGATCACTCCTGACAACTGAGTTCCTGGTTTATTTTTCAGAGAAGAAATCGAAGCCCATAGAAGGTACGATTGCCAGAGTTCAGCGTGACCTGATAGCAGATCTAGGGACACTCCTAAGTGCCACTATTCTAACATTGCTCATCAGCTCTTTCTCTGGAATTGGAGTGTTTAGTGTGAGATTAAGTTTTCTTTGGCAAGAAACAGATGCTCACTTGCTTCTTGAAAGTAAAAGACTGGAATATTTGTAAACTCTTGTATCGCAGAAGGACCCTTACCTTGAAAAATGTTTAAGTCAGTGGTCCCTAGCTTTATAAAAATGAGTACTTTATAAAAATAGTACCATTTCTCTGGACCTGGAGGCTGCTAAGCCAGGCTGGTTCTTCTTTCTTGGGGCCCTGAGGACCTGCGGAGATGGCTGGGTGGGGTCAACTCAGTCCAGGAAGTGCAGGAATTCTTTTAAGTGTATGCGTCTGGGGTGTTTTTCTCTCTCACTTACGTGTATTTTTAAAAATTCTTTTTAGACACCCGCTTTATCTTTCCCAAACATCATTTCCTTGCTCCTTTCCTGAGTTCTAGCAGTGGCCAGGGGCCCAGCTTCCTTATTGGTCTCTGAGCTGGGGATGGGATGGGCCAGGGCACAGAAGAGGTAGGAGGCAGGAATGGGGTGGGGGTAGGGGGGAAGGGAGGGTTGCTGCTGGAACTGCCTTTCCTCCTTTGCCTTGCTACTAGGGCGCTGGCTGGTTCCTGGAGCAGGGTCTTTACTCTTATCCAGCCCTTGACACTGGCTGACGTTCCCTAAGGCCGTGGTCACAGAAAAACCCAAGCAGGCTGATAGCTGTCTCTTGCTGACCACTTGAATTCCTTGGATGGCATTTAGGATCTTGGGCTGCCTGCCTCACACCCAGGGGGGTCTTAAGCAGAGGGCTGATGGTCCCCAGCTAAGAGAAGACACTGGAGTGGTTGAGACTGAAGTAGCTGCATACTCCAATCTGTCATAAGCCACCTCTCCTCCCTGAGCAACTTCCATGGTAGGTACAACCACAGTTTCCGACTTTTGCCTCCTCCCGCTGTCTTCCTTTGGTGTCTTGGTTTTCTGCCTAAGACAGGCATTTG
The DNA here is from genome assembly GCF_950005125.1 of Chionomys nivalis. Taxonomy (NCBI): domain Eukaryota; kingdom Metazoa; phylum Chordata; class Mammalia; order Rodentia; family Cricetidae; genus Chionomys; species Chionomys nivalis. The sequence goes on from NC_080112.1 coordinate 24,565,845, forward strand.
AGGATACGGAGTTAGAGAATATGTGCAGTCCTAGTGCCTATCCCAGCTTTAGGAAAAGGGATGAGGTTTCTAGTCATCCCTATATTGGGGTCAGGCTGTCTAATTGATGCCTGGGCTTCTTTTACACTACTTATTGCTCATCCTCCCATTCTCCACTGGAGGAAATAGTTTTAAGTCTAGAACCACTGGGACCTCCTTTTTCTTACTACTTCTTGAGGTATGGTTATGTCAAGCCTTAGATATATAAACTTTATGAGGCCGAGCCCTTTGAGCATGTTTTTCCTTCAAATTTATTATTTGTGTGTGAGCGATTGTATACCAGAAGACAGCTCTGTGTCTTTGGTTCTTCCTGTGTACCTTTATGTGGGTTCTGGCTTGTGCGATAAATGCTTTATCTGCTGAACCACCCTGCTAGTCCCAGGTCTGAATTTTGATCCTAATACTAACCATAGATCTTGTTGCTAGCTATGTGTTTCTGAAAGATAATTTAAGTTTTCTGCATCTCTCTTTCTTTATTGATAAAGCGGGGGTAATAATAGGTCTTAGCATGACATGGAAGTGAGGATTAAATCAGCTAATGCATATGACGTACTTAGTACCTGACATAGCTTCAATGTTCATAGAGGACCCTGTTTTATTTTTTCATACGTTTATAGAATGTCCATATCAAGCACTATGCCAATCGATTTCACACATGAAATTGCCTCGTTTATATCAGACCGTAGCTCAAGAGAAATAGATAGTCATCATCCTACTTTCCATATAAAGACTATAAATTATACAACCCAAGCTCTGGTGATATAGACTACTTGCCTAGCATACACGATCCTAGGTTCCAGCCCAGCGCCCTTGCCCTAAGTTAAAAAAAAATCAACACCTCAGAAAATCCTTGGGCAAGGCTACACAACTAAGGTTTGAACACAAGTGTTGCTGAGTCTAGGACAGTTCATAAATGATAACAGGCCAGGTTCTGGGCTTGCGGGCTATTTCTTCCCTTTCTTAAATGAGGGTTAAGTGGGAACTTGATCTGGCTCTCTGCTGAGATTTCCTTCCTCCCAGTCTTGCTTTTTTTTTTTTTTCTAGTGTCTCCAGAGCCCTCCCTCCCTTCCTCTGTCTCCTCTGGGATTATTTTCTACTGGAGAAACCCTAGAGACTGCTGGGCCTGTTTCAGCTACTGTTTTAAGTGTGGCAGGGGAGTAGTGCAGTGGAACTTAGACAGAAGTTTCTCGGGCACACTTAGTTGGAAGCGCCCTGAGCCATTTAAAAGGACAACTTTGAGCTAATAGCCAATATTGTACTCTGTGGGATTTACTGAGCACTTGGTAAAGCACTAGACTCTTTGAGAAGGCTTCTTCTAATACCCACAATAACATAGGCAGGTGAGGATGCTGCTTCTAACTCCTATAATCTAGCCAGTTACTCTTCCATTTCTCAAGAAAACAGTAGCATAGAAAATGCTAGACTTTTGCTTCGCATAACTTACTAATTTAATATAATTAGTAGGACAAAGCTAATACACACGAAATGTTGATAAGCAATACAAAATAGCATGTTATGATGGGCTAAATTATGAGGACTACATTCCCTGGGATAGACTCCCCGGAGGAGATGACACTGGTAGTACATACTTATTTACTTTAATTTGTATACTGTTTAGTGCCTCATGTCCACAAAGATGTGCAAGTTAATGACCATTGGGAATATCCCCCTTTTACTGCTATGGAAATGATAATTCTGAGAAGCTGTCACTTGTTGACAGCAACAGAAATTAGTAAGTGATAGAGTTAGGATTCAAATCAAAGCAGTCCAATTACTGAGATAAATTCTACTACTTAATGAATGACAATAAAGGAGAGCTGGGAAAAAAAAACAGAGCTGGCTACAAAGTGTGATCAGAGCAAGAAGATGAAGCTATAGTATAATACAGCTTATGGAGGCTTTGAAATCTGATCCAGTTTGTATTTGAAGCAGGACAGGGTAAAGCATCGGAATTCAGTGGTAGAGAATGTCCCTCCAATTGAGTTGCTGTTTAACTTGGTAGGATCTAAAAGCCACGGGTGGAAATATACTCTTTGGCAGGTGGACATAATACTTTGGACACAGTATTGAGGGCATAACTAGAACTGAAAGGTACTAGCAGTGGATTCTGGAAGGAGAGTTGTAGTTCTATAAAGGTACCAAAATTGAGAGAGGAAGGAAAGAGAGAGAGAAGGGGGAAAGCAGGGTAGATAGATGGAACAGGCAGACAAACCAAAGATACTTTATAAAGGAAGACTTAACAGAGCCAATAGTGGATTAAGCAGTTGGGAAAATCAATGCTTACTAGTTCATGTTTTAGACTCAGAAGAAACTCAGAAATCCTGGATATGGAAGAAAGACCCAAAATAGCATAGATTCCCTATTTTATAACTACAGTCTCAGTGTTTAGAAGCACCAGCCATAATAATAGATGTATACAGACCTAATAGTAAACATTCCTCCAACTGGGAGATGCTTGACCACATGACTCTTTGACCACATGACTGCTGGATGCGAGTAAGAGCAGGGTTCTCCCAACACCACAGCTTTGGGTATGATATTCCAACCAAGCAGAGAGCAAGTGCCTTCTGGAACCTGCAGTCTTCTTGCTGTGTATTCAATGTTCCATCATAGGACAATGTGATTATGAGGATGGGGCCTCACCACAAATTTTAGCCACTGCTGCTGATCTATGGTCCTGATGTTTGACAGGTAACTTCCTCTGCCCTTCTTCCCATATATTTCCTTGTTTGTGTCTCTTGCCTCCAGCAAGGCCTTCTCCTCAGAACTACCTTTTTAGGCTTTGACTTTGTGCTGTCTGACTCTTCAGAATTTTTGCATTTCCAGAGAGGCTGCAGGGCTCCTTCTTGACTCTGCCTGCTCATGGGAGTTAGAGAATTTATTTATCCCACTGGATAGCAAGCTTTCTGACAACAGGAGTCCTTATCTGTACCACCAGTGCCCAATAAGGGGCCCATGAATAAATTATTAAATAATATATCATCTAGATATCTTTCTACTATCTACTCAGTGGATTTTGTCCCTCAGCGATATTCATCTGCCTGGCACCCACTGTATATTCCTATAAACTTTCTCAGTGTCTTTCCTTCTGACATTTGTTTATCCCTCTGTCGTGTCTCTTGTATTACCTGACCCTCCTGTGCCCTCTCCCTTTCCCTACTTCTCCTGCTCACTCATCTGTATGTCTTTCTTCTCCTGCTTCTATTCTCCCTCCCATCAGCCATCTCTTTCTTCCCTAGTTCTACCATGTCCTGGCTTAGCTTTCCCAATCATAAGAGTGGCATCTAATCATATGAAGTGTGACAGTTGACACACTGTAAGAGTTGCAGTTGTAGGCTTTAGCCCCAGACAGAACCTCTGGTTATATTGAGGGCATTGGCCGTAGACCTGTTTCCAGTTATTTGCCCCCACCATACTAAATAGCCAATCTCTTCTGTCACCATAGCCTGTTCACCACTTTGTCCTTTTTCTTCTCACAAGAGTTTGGACTCTTTGTCATGACTTTGCCTGCAAGTTCAAGTATCTCCCTTATGTGTGCCTGTGTCCATCTTAACCTTCAGTCTCTAGGGCAATTTTATGGTACTTTGTTTCAATTAATTCTGTCTCATTCATGAATCAGCAAGCTCTCAAAAGTATAGACTGTGTTTGACTCATGGCAATATCCGCAGAACTGCATGTATTTTAGAAGACACATAGTAAACATACAATAAATACTTAACAGAATTAATGAAGAACATTTGAACAATTCACACTCCACCGCTGACTTGTTAAAGCATCTCAACCACTCATGTCCTTTTGCAGAGAAAAATGGGAAGATTGGTCATATTGATATTTTCCCTTAAAGACAAGTGCAGGTAGGCTTGCTATTCATTGGTCAGCAGCTTTTGTGCAATCCACGAATATTACTGAGCGTCTACTGTGTGTTTAGAATTAGTATACATCCTTGGGTATGCTTTTGTTTGCTTTGGTTTTTTTCAAGACACGGTTTCTCTATGTAGTCCTGGCTGACCTGGAACTCCCTCTGTAGACCAGGCTACTCCTCAAATTCACAGAGATCCACCCGCCTCTGCCTCCTGAGTCCTGGGGTTAAAGGCATGCACCACCATTGCTCAGCGATACCTGGATATGTTTATGAACAAAACATTTCCACTGAATCTGGCATTTTATGTCTCCAGGAATCATCCCTTGATAAAGGAAATTTGAGTAATGAAGCTAAGGGGAACACTTAGATGTCTACACTAACTCCTTGGAAGATAATCTAGCTCATTGAATGGAAAGAGGTGGTAGGGACGGAAGTCGCCTGGGAAGTGATTTCAGCACTGACTTCCTGGCTCTTTCTTGTTGTAGGAGAAACATCCCCGTCAGTAGGCCGCACTCATGGCATGTGGCCAAGCTATTGGAGGGGTGCCCTGAAGCGGCTACCACCATGCATTTCCCTTCTGAAGCCTTCAGCTTGTCTTGGCATTCTGGTTGCAACACAAGGTGAGTCTGCAGGATGGCCAGCTTCAAGGTGGGCTAGAGGATGAACAGCTTGGTCACTTGCGTCCTCTGATCTTGTCCCTGCTTGATGTTTTAGAGCTGAATGGGTATAGCAGAAAATAGCACGGCCATTTAGAGTCCCTGGGCTCTTATCTAATTATATGACTAACAGGCTAGCACCATGACTTTGAGTCTACATTTTTACTTCTTGATAGTGTTTTCTTGAAGTACCTCATTTGAACCACAAAAATAACCACTCTGCCCTGATTCTCATTCTGTCTCACTATTGATTCTTCTTCAGATTCTTTTCTTGATTCCTGTAGGAGGCGGTCTTCTCTATCCATAGTCCCTCACTAGGAACTTCCTCTAGTGTTTGTTGGTTCTCTCACAGAGCAGAAATCTCCAAAGCAGCGACCTCCCCAAGTCCAGCTCCATGACAGGAGCTTGGTGTTGTCCATTTTTATCGAAACAACTGCTCATTGGACAAATCGCTTGTTTGTTTTTCCCCGAGTCGCAAAGGTAGCCAAAGTCTAGCGCTCAGTTGTGTTTTCCCTTCAATAATCATGTCTCCCCTCCAAGAGTGAATTTTTTGTTCGGGGCGGGGGGGGTCTCAAGGAAGCTAAGGGGTAAGTTTTCCCTAGATTGGTCATTTTATTTGGTTTTAGAATCCAGGGACTCATGGGAGAGGCAGTTTTGTTCTAGAAGAATGCACAGAGATATATTCTACATCTGGCTCCCATCTGAGTGTGTGTGTGCATGATGTGTACGTGTGTATGTGTGTGTGTTCCCGCAGAAAGTGAGGTGAATAGCAGGTTCCGTTGACAACAAGAAATGAATGTATTGCTAGCTCAGAACCAACTGAGCAAAGTGGTTAAAGCCATGCAATGAGCAAGATAAGGGGAACCCGTTCAGGAGCTCTCCTGGGTTTCTGAGCCAGGGCCTTTCTGAGAGCAAACCTGCAACCTGTAAGCTTCTGGCCAAGGAGAGCTAATGGCATTTCTTGGCTCAGTCTGGCTATGTGTTTGGGAAATGGCACTTAACATTCAAAATGATATCTTTTCTTCGATCTTCCTGGCGGGCTTTGGCTGTTAGTAGATAAGGGAAGTATGGGCGAGCATAGCCCACTCATAGATCATGGCTAATAGTAGAAAGCACATTGATAACAATGACAGCCGAGAGCAACTCCTGCCTTAGTAGTTGCCTGGGCTCTGACAAGGTCCCTTTGTTTCTTATCTGATTTCATCTGCACAGAGTTTATTATTTTTTCCCATTTGGAAGTGTTATCAGAGAGGAGGTAAGACTTTGGGTGGAGAGAGTCCGGGGTTCCAATTGCAGTTCAGTTTCTTCCGCAGATTGCAGAAATCATCAGTTTGCTTTTCTTTGTGGCTTAGAAAGTGAAGAAAGTCATCTCATTTGGGCTTCAGATGGAAGACTGTAAAAGGCCTCAGTAAATAATCAAAATTTCTATTATCAAGAAAAATCGTCGGTTCTGAGGCTGTAGCTCCATAGCAGAGCCCTTCCCCTAGTATGTTCCAGGTCCTCAGTCCCACCTTCAGCCCTACAAATAAAGTGCTAGCGAATCTCCAGACCAAAGGAACATCTCAACTCCACCCCTGACTGCACCACTAGTTAGAGTTGGTTAAAAAAAAAAAAAATATCTTCTCAAAGTTACTTCCCTCTTCGGAGCTTTGTTTCATCGACACGAGTGGCTTTCCAAAGTGTGGTGAGGCCCACTGGCCTGTTATAAGGAGCCCTCCATGTGAGTGTGGTGCACTTTGAGAATCACTGCTTTAGGAAATGCTCGGGCTGAAGTCAAATCAAGTCCCATAGGACTCCTCTCTAATGCTGATGCTTTGAACTGTCTCTGCTGGCAGAGAACCACACGCTGACCCAACAGAGACTACTCAGAAGCAGCTTCAGACTTGCTGCTAGCAGTGACATCACGCCTAATCCGCAGGACGTTTCCCCAGGCTTTGGGATATGGGCTCATTCTTCCTCTCTGTGCAATCCTGTCTGTCATTCCGTCCTGTTTCTGTGCTATCCCTCTGTCAGTCTCCTCACTCGTTTCCTCTGTTTCTCCCTTTGCCTCATTTTCCTTTCATTTGTAACGTGCGTGGTTCTGACTTGACCTGTCCTTTTCCATGGTGGACGGGCCAAGGTGGGGAAAGGGTCTAATTTTTTGGCTAACTCATGCATATGCCTTGTGTCTTACAGTGACGTGTGTGTGCAGTGGTGTCCCCTCTCCCGGCACTGCAGCACTGAGAAAAGCAGCTCAATCGGCAGCATGGAGAGCCTAGAACAACCAGGCCAAGCTACCTACGAGGGTCACCTCTTGCCTATTGACCAGAACATGTACCCCAGTCAGCGTGACTCAGCCTACAGCTCCTTCTCTGCTAGCTCAAATGCCTCTGACTGTGCCCTTTCCCTCAGGCCAGAGGAACCACCCTCCACAGACTGTGTCACGCCAGGCCCAGGGCCAACTAAAGCCACCGATGGCCAAGCTAATGTATGTGAGACCTCAGAAAGTAGCCACAGTACCAGTGGGGACCGTGGGACCTCCACTTCCCAAGAGTCATCCTGTCCAGAGGAGGGTCAACACTCAGGACCTGCCAAGATGGTACCAGGTCCACCAGAGCCTCCTGTGAGGCGGGACAGCCTTCGGGCCTCTAGAGTTCAGCTCCTCAATGGAGAGCAGCGCCATGCATCTGAACCTATGGACTCCTTGCAACAGAAGGAGAAACAAGGCTTAGAGACACTGCTGCCTCCAAGGAGCCCTAACCAATTCTGCTGCATAAGTGGGCAAGACCAAGTGACAGGCGAGGGCCACCAGAACTGTGAGCTCAGCCAGCCTTCTGAATCCAACCAGGAGGACTCTGAGCATCTACTGATAGAGGGCTCCTCCAAAGCGCTTGATTCCCCAAAAACCCATGACAAGGGTTCTAGCAGAGAGTTTAGCCTGCTCAAGGAGGCTTCAGCAGATTTGGCTAACCCTTTGTCCTTTGGTGCCATCCCACACCTCCGAGGAAGCACAGAGCATCGCCATAGTGCTCCAGAACAGCTGCTGGCATCCCAGCTGCAGCGGATGGGTGTGGATTCCAGAGGCAGCAAGGGGATGGAGTTGCCAGCTGGGCAGGATGGGCACCAGTGGACAGTGTCCCCTTTGCACAACAACCCTAAGGGAAAGAAAAGTCTAGGTCTCCCTACAGGAGACCCTCAGGACCAGCCTATCAAAGAAAGGAAGGCTAGGCCCATAGATGATAAGGCGATGGGTCCCGTGTACCAGAGCCAAAGTGGTTCTCCACTTGGAGAGGTCGATGGACCCCTGCCAGAACGAACTTACTTAGACCCAAACCGAGCAAGCAGAGCAGGCAGTGACTTGGCTAGCCAGCAGCCCTCCGCCACTTGCTCCCCTATTCAACAAGCCAGAGACTTTTCAACCTCTAAAGTAGCTGGTCACGCAGAAGCAACTGAAGAAGGTGACAGTGAACCCAAGGAAGGTGGCCGATTAAGTGGCAGAAGGAGTGGAGGTCCCCGGGGCCGCTCCATCCAAAACCGGCGGAAGAGCGAGAGGTTTGCTACCAATCTTCGTAATGAAATTCAGAGGAGGAAAGCCCAGCTCCAGAAAAGTAAGGGTCCATTGTCACAGCTGTGTGACACTAAGGAGCCAGTTCAAGAAACCCAAGAGCCTCCAGAAAGCCCCCCACTCCCTGCTTCTAACTCGGCGCACCTGTCTTCATATAAAGAAGTCCCTAGCCCGGGAGACAAGCTCTTCAATAAAAGCATGATTCTCAGGGCTAGGTCTTCAGAATGCCTCAGCCAAGCCTCGGAGAGCTCCAAAACTAGAGTAGGCTTAGAGGGAAGGCTAAGCCCTGGCCAGAGGTCCGGCCAGTCTTCTTTGAGCCTGAACACCTGGTGGAAGGCATCTGACTCAGCCTCCTTAGACACTGACAAAGCAAATGCTCTCCCTGCGGTCTGTGGAGGTCAATGGAGATGGTCGCCAGAATATAACCCACAGCCACATGTGCCACTATCCACTGAAGGTCCTTCCAGCCCAGATGACAGCAAGGAACTGAAGACAGCTACTGCTCAAGCTGGGGAAGAAGCCATTCTCTTGCCGTTTGCAGACAGAAGAAAGTTCTTTGAAGAGAGCAGTAAATCCTTGTCTACATCTCATTTGCCAGGCTTAACCACTCATAGCAACAAGCCTTTTACCCAGAGACCAAAGCCTATCGACCAAAACTTCCAGTCAGTGAGCTATAGGGAATTGAGATGCCATCCCCTGGACCAATCATATCATCCCACAGACCAACCATACCATGCCACAGACCAATCATATCATTCCATGTCACCACTTCAGTCAGAAACTCCCACTTACCCAGAATGCTTTGCTACCAAAGGCCTAGAAAATTCCCTGTGCTGTAAGCCACTGCACTGTGGGGATTTCGATTACCACAGGACCTGTTCCTATTCCTGCAGTGCTCAGGGAACTGTAATGCATGATCCTTGCATTTATTGTTCTGGAGAAATCTGCCCTGCATTGCTAAAGAGAAATTTGTTGCCAAATTGCCTCAACTGTAGGTGTCACCACCACCAATGCATTCGGTGTACAGCTTGCTATCATAATCCTCAGCATGGTGCCCTTGAGGACAGCAGCCTGGCACCTGGCAGTGCTTGGAAATCCAGGAAGTCAGCAATACAGGTGAGGACTTGGTTCCTGGGGGAGTGAGAGTCATTATTTTAAAATGTAATCACAATGCATTGCAATGATGTAGCCCTGTCTCTACCTTCAGCCATCAAGATTGCAGTATACCTGTGCAGCTTTAGAGGTTGGGGAAAGTAAGTTTTGCTCCTTAAAATGAACAAGACTGAAATTTGTTCTAACTTTAAAATTAATATCTGAGTGACCTTAAGTAAACCATGAACTGATTATAATGTGAAGTTATGTCATTTTTAAAGGGAAAAAATATATTCACTTATAAAACAGCTAGTACTAATAAAAATTAAAAGGTAGGATCCACATAAAAGATAAAAAGTACTAATTGTCTTCTTGCATCTGACTTATTTTGCTTGATGTAATATTTTTAGTTGTACCCATTTTCTGCAAATGTCATGATTTATTCTTTTCTTTATGAATAAATAAAATTATAGTATTATAGTATCCAGAGGACTCCAAGTCCTTCCACAGATACACTTGCATACCCGTTGTTATAATTACCATTCTTACAACAGTTGAGGCTAGAACCAGCCTAGATGTCTGTCCATCATCAGATGAATGGATAGCATGGCTCTTCTGTTGGAAGCAAAGGTGGAGAACCATGTTTTCCAGTGTGTATTTGCACAGAAGTTGAAAAGAACAGGGCATGAAAGCACATTAAGAGCTTGATATGGATTAGATTTTCATGAGTGTATTAACAACCAACAAATGTACATTAATATACATGTCATAGGAAACACATTTTGCCTAAAATTGTATAAGCAAATGATCAACTTTAATATGCATGCTGAAGTATTCTTGAAGTATACTCACATGTACAAATTATTGTCATTTCCCGCCTATGCATCTTACACATATTTTGGGTTACATATGCCTACAGTTCCAATAGGCTTTGAAGCTATAGTAAACAATATTGTTTTCTAAATATTAACTTGAAGTCCATTGCTACTTCTCCATATACAGTTGAACTTTGTAGATTGGCTTCATATCCTATAGCATTGCCAAACTCGCTGATGAATTCTAGTACCTCATTGGTAGATTATAAAAAATTTTGTACATAGGAGGTTGCATCATCTTGGAATAGAAGGAATTTTGTATCTTTTCCATGTTCTGTATGCTTGTTGCTTTTCCTGGGACCCCCCCCCCAATTCCCTGTTCAGAAGGAATGTTAAAAGCGACAGTGTTGCTTGGTTTTTAGGGCTTCCCTGTGAAGTTTGGTGGCTACGATCTTCTAGTGATTGTTGTTTTTTAGTTGGTCTTAATCTTGGGGAGAAATGCCCTTTTAGTCTTAGCTTCAAAGGAGCTCTTTTTTAAAATTTAAGAAGGAATTTTGGATTCTTTCAAATGTTTTCCTATTTCCATATAGTTTTAATTTTTATCTAAATTTATAGTGAGTTATACTGGTTGGATTTTAAAATAAGTATCCACCTAGCATTTCCAGGATAAACCCCACTTGATCATAATATAGTAACTTTTTATGCTGCTAGCATTTTGTTAAGGCCCTTTGAATCTACATTTAATACAGATTTTAGTCTATATTATAAAATCTTTTTTTTTCTAAGTAGGTAATGCTAACTAAATGAGGTGGGAAGCAGTCCCTTCTTTTCTATTTTTCAGGAAGAATTTGTACAGCACTGCTGTTTTTTTTTCTTCTTTAAGCATGTGGTAAAATTTATCACTGAGCCAGGAGATGGTGGCACACGCCTTTAATCCCAGCACTCAGGAGGCAGAGGCAGGTGGATCTCTGTGAGTTTGAGGCCATCCTGGTCTACAAGAGCTAGTTTCAGGATAGGCTCCAAAACTAGAGAGAAACCCTGTCTCGAAAAACCAAAGCAATAAAAAAAATACTAAAATCATTTGGACCTGAATTTTTTTTTATGAGAATGTTTGAAACTGCACATTAATTTCCCTGATAGAAACAGTTATGGAGATTATCTGTTTCTTCTTGAGTGAGCTTTGGTAGATTGTGGCTTTTAAGGAATTCCTCTATGTCATTTACATTTTTACATTTATGCAGATAAAATCATTGGAACCTCCTCTGAAGGGCATGTCAGAATTTAAGATGTACCAGTTGATGAGTAGAGGAGGAAACAGGTCCATGATAAGGTGAATATAGCAAAAATGTCAATTGTAGCATTGTAGCATCTTGATAGGATCCATGGATGCTCACGGTAAATGCTTCCATCTTTTTGGTATGTTTGGAAATATTCCCAGTGCTGAAAAAAGAGAAAAGAAAACATAGATAATGCCCAAAAGGCATTGAAGCTGAAACTAGACTAACTGGGTTTAAATTCTTTCCCCAGAATTTATAGTGCCTAATCTTTTCCGTCTGAAAAATGAAGGTAATAACAACACCTGCTTCGTTAAGGTGGATTAAATGGCAAACATGTGCAAGGCCTTTATAACAGTGACTGCCAGGCAGTAATCATCTTATAAGTAAGCTATTTTAAGATGAAGGGAAATTTGGCTTAGCTTGAGAATCTTGGCTGAAAGAAGTACTCATAGCAAGTAATAAGGAAAGGGGGTTGAAGGTGAGTGGAAAGAAGGGAGAGAATGAGTACAGGGCTGTCATCTCTGGACCAGAATCTCCGGAAGAGAAGGAAGTTTATTTGACAGGTAGCAGCAGTTGGCTGTAGCAATATAGGCAAGCTGTGCCTATGTCATCCCTCTCCTTTTGTACTTGGAGGGACACATTGGGTTCCTAATGCCTGTTAGACTGACTAAGTATATGTGCTTAGACACTAGACTTTCAGGTACGTGGATGACGATATATATAGGGGTATGCCGTTTCTACCTTGTTACTGGAATCCTGTATTTTTGACCCTGAGAGATGTATAGCATAGGTTTAGACACTCTAGCTCTAGCAACTAAGGTAGTTGCTGTGGTGACAGTCTGAAGAAAGGCTGGGAGCCTGCCAGCTCTTTCTGCCATGAAGAAGGTTGGGGAACTAACTAGCTCTGGCTCAGTGATATCTAGACAAGTGAAATCACCATCTACTTACAAGCACACATGTTTAGGCCAGTTAGTTTTACATATATTGCCAGATGATTTCACTTAACACTTACATGAAACTGGTGAGGAAGCTGAGTCTCAGAGAGGTCACACAGCTCACAAGGTGCAGAGCCAGGATCTGAACACCATGAAAATAATGTGTATATGGCTGTCCACTAGATTCAAGCTGCTTTAAATGTAGCGATGCATTAAGTCTTCTAACAATCAAGAAATAGGTACCCTGGTCATAAATATGCTACCATATAGCAAGTACCATATATTTATGGTATAATGTTTAAAAATGTTAATATATATGGGTATAATGTGCAGTATCAACATATACATATGCACATATGTATAACATTTATGTTTATTGTGTATAACATATGTGTGTTTATATTATAACAGAGTTAAAAGGGACTGTGGGCCATCCACTTGCTGAAGGGTAGATGTGGAAACTGAAGCTCTATTTCTAGCTGTAGCTGTGTTCTGGAGTGTGTACTGCTTGCCTCTCCATAAGTAGATTGCAAAGCCTAGGCTTTCTCCCATGTAACAGAAAGATGGCTGCTAGCAATATCGCTTTCACCAAGACAGCCAGTTCTCCTATAATCTTCAACTGCTTTACCCACTGTGAGTATTGCTCCTTGAGTTCAAAGAGCACAGAACAACAGTTTTAGGATTACTAAGTGGCTCAGGCAAAAGAATAAAGTAATACTGAGATTCTCAAATGATCCGCGGGAGTGGGTGGAGGGCTCGGCCTGGTTTACCCACTCCTGTTTTCTAAGCTCTTCCACAGGTCTAGACATCTCATGAACAGGGAATCCTGGCTCATGCTGTAGCTGAACATGTTATGGTGCCTTTGTGGACAGTGACATCTCATAAACATGTCAAGGCAGACAGAGTCTGAAATACAGTTTGTTCAATTTGCTCTGCTGTATCCCAAACAGAGCCTGCTCTCTAGTTTTGTGAAAGCTGGAATCAGAAAGTACTTCCCACCTTTTCCTTATTAATACCCAGAGGCAGATCCCGTGGTGTTCAGGCTAGGCTTGTCCACTCAAGTGGTCTTACTGCAACAGACTCCCAAGCCAAGTGCTGTAACCACAGAACCTTCTAGTTACCATGCACTGTGCCGGGCATTCTCCACCCATCTTGTTTGATCCTAGCTGACTACCTTTATTTGCCAGATAGCAAACTGAGGTTCGAAGTGGTGACAGAATGTCCCTCACATAGCACAGATAATAAATGTCTTAGCCAGTATAACTGACACCAGAGACCTGTGTCATTCTGCTTCACTGGGTGTTTGGCCCCCAAAGAGAGGTCTGCTAGGGCTAAGGCAATAAACCTTGGGAGAGACTAATAATAACAGTATCGGAGCAAAGTGAATTTAGAAGATCAGTGCCTTCTCTTGGACTGAGTCTCCAGGTAGAGGGTGCTAATTGCAAAACCAGGAGAAATCTGAAAAGCAAGCATGCATTCAGGTTTGGGCTCTAGTAAGAAAGGGAAATTTTTACAAAAGGCATATATGACTGAGCAGTTCAGGAAACTACATCCAAGACAGACAATCTACTTGTATAATGTATGAACCAGGGCACCCAATACTTCATCTCCCAGAGATGAGCTCATGTCAACCCTTGTCTGAATATGTGGGCAGAGGCGTAAGAACAACTGCAGGATAAGGGTTACTGGCATCTCTGCTCTACCTTTTCCCACCCTTGGAGAGAGATTCTGCAGCAGGATCCTCCAAACCCCCTTGAGGTCAGTGCTTCCAAGAAGATGCTTTCTAAATATGAAAAAGCAGGAACGATGGCCAGCTTCATCCAGTAGGATAAACAAAAGATCTCCAAACCCCAGTGCAAGTAAGAGCTAGAGCAAACAGCTAACGTGCTAGCTTTTGGCGTGGTTTGGGAGGGGTGTGGAGCAAGAGGGAAATTGAATATTCTTAGCCCACAGTGTCCAGGTCCCTGAGCGCTTCCTGGATATCTGCATGAGTGTCGTGGCTCAGCAGCCTCCCAAGTGCGCATGACTGTACACTGTCTGGGAGTGTCCACGCTACCAGCCAAGGAACCTGGGCCAGGCTGCTGTTTGGAAAACTACCTGGAGACCTTGACATTCAAAGTTGCCTAACTTACCAGATTTTCTTTTGCAGGAATTTCCTGGGGACAAGTGGAAGCCAATAACCGGCAACAGGAAAACTAGCCATTCAGGGAGGTAAGTGACGGCTCTAGCAGGCTGCGTGATTGGGTGCGTCAGAAACTTCTTTAGAAATGGCTATGGCTTTTGGTTTGCTTGATTTTTTTTTTATTTAACAGAATTGGTTTGCTATTCACACCAAGGACTTATTTCTATAATTATAATCCAATGACCTCCCTACGTCACCATCTGAATATAGAGTCGATAGATTGTGAGGACATTTTAAAATAGTGTTGTGAGGGTATGTCTGTCTGAGGGAGGCAGTTATACCCTGTCTAGTTATACCCAAGGCCACAGAGAATGAGACTGTGCTGAAATGAGCGAGAAGGCACAAACTGTGGCCATGAGCAATTGGAGTCAACAGAGAGGAGTTTCTGTTCTCTTTGTCCAAGGTTGTTGGAAGCACCTGCTTCTTGGGTTCTGCCACCACACTTTTAGTAGGACTCGTTGAGAACTTACGGGCCATGAAAATATGCTCATGGGTTACAACTGCTGGAGAAAGACGCATACAGCTTGGAATAATATAAAAAGAACCACTTTGCTCAGGGGTGGAACCCCGAGCTCCTCTAATTGTGGATCGCAGTACCCGGCACTCATGTTTCCTAGAGATGAGGTTCCCTAAATGGTGACTCTAAGTGAACCAGAGGTTTGACTAGTCACTTCTGGGTTGCTGCTTGCCTAGTCAGATCTCTTTTTTGTACATTTTGATATGCTTTCTCGGCCATATAGGAAAGAGGGTTCTCAATGATTTTGAAGCCCGTTACCATCTCCAGAATAAAGCAGAAGACAGAAAGGCTTAAATAGTCCAGAGTTCTTTTAGGTGGTCTACATTATGCTCCATTATTTTTAATTCAAATATAATTAGGTCATTTCGCCTTTCCCTTCCTTTCCTCCAGCTCCTCCATGCCCCCCCCCCCAGCTCCTCCGATGCCCTCTACTTTTTCTCTCTCAAATTTATGGCTTATTTTTCTTTGATTGTTCGTTCTCTCTCTCTCTCTCTCTCTCTCTCTCTCTCTCTCTCTCTCTCTCTCTTTCAAACACACACACACATACATTCTCTCTCAAATTTATGGCCCATTTTTCTTTGGTTGTTATTGTCACATACACAGACACACACATATGTTTATGTGTGTGTACACATAAGTGTTTAACTGCAACTTGCTGATTCTATTTAGCATCGCTTGCATGTATGTTACTTTAGGCATGACCACTTTGAACTGGATAACCAATTAGGGGTTCCTCCCTGGAATACACTGATTAGAAGTTTCTTTGATGAGGGATAAGAGATACAGTTAGCTGTGGTCATAACCAACAGCTGTCTCATTGGACCTAAGGTCAACTCAACAAGAGGAAAATCAGACCTTGTACTGGAAACCTAGTCAACTACCCGGTTGTGGTCTTAGAGGAAGACCTACTACTTACAGGAAACTAAAAACTACTACTTAGAGGAAAAGCCACTCTTTGTTTGACTGGCGTAATTCCTTACTGTGTTCTAAATACTGGGCCCATGGTTTGATAGTAGAGTTAGGAATTATTTTGGCTTTTCTTTGATCCCAAAGTATGGAAAAATTACTCATTTCCACCCTGCAATGGGAAAGGGGATGATGCCCAATATTTATTAGTCATCTCTAATTATCCGTCATCAGGATTCTACATTCAAAATTGTGTTTACTCTCCAGAGTAGTTCTCGTGTGCTGCCTAGTTTGTAGGAGAGGTCCAGAGACATTATATAATTCAGCTAGGTCACAGCAAATGGTCGTGTTGGATTTCAGACATCCTGACCCCAAAGTTCCTGCCCCTTCCCTCATCCCCCCATTTCACCTGCTTCCATTGGAATTCATAAAGGACAGTCTGCAAATAGATCCTCAACATAGTATTTCAAGAGTCTAAGTCCTAGGCAGAGATTCTGCAGGATTCCATGGCTAGACTTGATCCCCTCTCCATCTCCCGCCACAAGTTCTGGGCTGCTTTATATTATGTCCTTAGGGATATTATTTTAATCTAATGACACTGTCAAATTTCATATGTTATTAGATTGAGACAGTGAAAAAAGATACCAAACCTTGAGCATAGCCTTATTCTATGTGCTTAACACAGAGAGACCTTTCAAGTGGTCTTTGTCATCTGTTTGCCGAAAGAGGAGATAGAATCTGTTCACCACTGCATGAGTAAAAAGACATGAAAACAATAATGCTAACAATTTCCTGGTTTTTCTTTCTTTTTATTTTCTTCAACACTAGGGAAGGAATCTATGGTCTTTTGCACACTAAGCAAGTGCTTCACCATAGCACAATACCCCGAGGCAGTAAATAACTCAGTTACATGTTGTAGCCACCATGGGATGCATTTTTATAAGCCTGTATTTATCACTGTGAGGTTGTAGAGTAGGTATAATCAGCGTAGGTGTAGTTTCTTCTCTGTTTAATACAGAGAAGCAATTGAGGTCCACACAAACACATTCATTTGCCTAAAGCCTCTCAGCTGGTGAGTTAATTAGCCCCAAGAAGTCTTGCTTCAGAAACAGTATTGTACACCTCACCGGGCTCCAAAGTGCTTCTCCTACTCACTCATCAGTGAAGTAAGAGAGTCTTACTAAAAGCATGTGTACTGCCTTTTGCCTAGCAAGGTGGGAGATTCTAGTAAGAGATCAGTGAGAAGCAGTGTCTGCCCACAGCTTGAGCAGAAAATAGTAGCCCACACCGAGTTCAGCAACAGTAATAACTCATTATTACTTGCAAAACAACCTATGTGCTATGAGTTGAGTTGCACAAGTTATGGCAGAACTTCCTAAGAGTTCCAGCGGGTAGGCATTAGCCCAGGGTATTGAATCTCAGAGATGAGTACGCAGCTGAAACACTGGAGAACTTGTTGAAACACGAGAGTCTGCTGGACTCTGCCCCTCCAGATGGAATTTCATAGGTGCAAAGTAGGGTTCAAAATCGGCCTTTCTAACTGGCTGCTTGGATGATGCTGGCACAGCTGGTCCTGGGACCACACATTGAGAACTGCTAACTCAGAGAAAGGATTTGAAATTTAGAGAGGGTGAGTTCTCCACTCAAGGTCTCCTGGCTGGTAAGGGCTCAGCTTTTAAGCCAGCTTTTTCTTACGAAAGTTTCCAAAAGAACATGAAGCTTAAACAAGGACCACCTTAAACCAGGCCCCGCTACATGATAAGTATTTATTGCATTTTGGGTAAGTTCATGGAAGGATAAGAAAACTGCAGGCCGAAAGTGGAAGGAGAAGAAACTAAGCAATATGTCTTAGAGTAATCAATCCTGTTACTAAATAAGGCCTTGGAGTTAATACTGCCTCAGTCAAGATCCATGTTCGTGTGCTTCCTCATCTTCCCTCTCTCCTTTACTGACTCTTCCTTCTCATCTCTTATCTCTGTACCTGTCTTTATCTCTTGTAATAGGAGCAACAGGATGCGTTCCTGCCGCCCGACTCTGGCTTCCTGGCTAGCTTATGCCCTAAAATAACAACACACAAATTGTATTGATTTAAATACTGCCTGGCCCATTAGCTCTAGCCTCTTATTGGCCAATTCTCACATCTTGATTAACCCATTTCTAATAATCTGTGTAGCACCACAAGGTGGTGGCTTACCAGGAAAGATTCAGCATGTCTGATCTGGTGGCTGGCTCCATGGCGTCTGACCCAGAGAGGAGAGGCATGGTGATTGCCTCACTTCCCTCTTCCTCCCAGCATTCTGTTCTGTCTACTCCACCTACCTAAGGGCTGGCCTATCAAATGGCCACGGCAGTTTCTTTATTAACCAATGAAATCAACACAAAACAGAAGACCCTCCCACATCAATCTCTTCTTATTTGTAAGAGAGAATTAGAGCAGCACCAGCAAATTCTTGTGAGAATCAAATGAGTAAATGGAGAGGAACCCTTGCAAGCACAACTGAACACTGTAAGTATTAGATGTGGTGCTAAGGAGAAGACACGGAGTACGCTCAGCAGTCAGGGTAGAGAAGTATAACTAATACTTTAGTCCAGGATGGGTAGGCCTGGAAAAGGAGAATGGGTGACAAACATGGGAGCAAAATTATGTTCACCTGTCACCAGGGAGTACTAAGTACCCGTTATACAGTAACACGAAGCTCTGATGCATGGTACATGATGTGGTGACTACAGATCGCAGTGATGAACTGTACACTTGAAAAGGCCAGAAGGGGTTTTAAACACTTTGCCATAAACAAATGATAAATATTAGAGAGGTGTTTACTCGGGTTGATCACTAGTCATTGTCTACATGTATCAGTCAATATCTGATGCCCCACTTATAAGTATTACTTTAGGATTATATGTATATATAACATATTTTATAGATATAATTTAATTTATATGAATACATTATATATGCATGTACTTGTAAAGTTGTACTTATATATCAATTAAGAATAAATTCAAATGGGGTGTAAAAGAGGAGAATGAGGCTTGAAAATGATGAAAATTCGTTATAAACATATGAAACTTTCAAACAAAAAATAAATTCAAATTAAAAATTATTGACAATCAGGTAAATGACTTGATAAATGTGGCATTTTAAGCAACTTGGCAGCATTTGAAAACTAGATGAGTTGGAGAGTAACAGAGTGAGGCAGTCATCCAGAAATTAAAATGTGTATTTGAACTAGAGAGGTGGCTGTAGAGGTGCAATCAAAATACAGTATAAAAGGTAGATAAATACGTGTGATGTTTTGGGAGAAAAAAAATAATTGTTTATTGTGAAAATAATATTACAGAAAATTAAACCCAAGAGAAAATAGCCTTGTTTCTACCACCTTATTGCTCCAATTTCCTGTTGGCTTTTTATATAGGTGTAGAGATTATTTTTGGCATGGTTATAATAACTATGCAAATGAGCTTTTGTACCTTGATACACTAAGCATTATTTGATAAATAATTTTCATGCAGGCTTCCTCAGTAATTCTAATTTTAATGGCTATATAATATTTCATCTGTTTATTGTATACTAATTTGTGTAATCAATCCTAAATTGTTGAATAATCAGGTTGTTTTCAATGTCTTGAAATTATAAAATAATTATCTGGAACATTTTGAATATCTATAGATTTTTTTTCTCATTTTGAATTAGCTCATGAAAACGATTATCTGAAACACTTATTGAAGAAGCTAGCTAGTATCTGGAGTTTGGGTTATTACTTCACAGTACATGAACATCCTTACAGTCCTTCACAGATTTAAAAATGACTTTCCTCGGTACCATCTGCAGCATACTAGAACAGTTCTTTGTACCAAATTTTACCATCATTGAAATTTTTCTTTTTCTAACACAACAGTTAATACATGCTGTCATCTTCATTTGCTTACCTTGATCGTTCTATTGTGAACATTTTTCATGTGTTTATTTAATGCCTTTATTGTGTCTCCTGTGAATGTCTGCTCAGATTATTTGTTCAAAACTATAAGACATCTTTTGAAGGACAAGTAGGAAGAACTGTTTCTAGAACTTTGGAGCAAAGGAGAGAATTAAAACTAGCCAAAGCCTGATGACCTGGGAAGTTACTGACATAGATGGGACAGTCTATGGTTTAAAGGAGAAGATGATAGATAGCCTAGA
Organism: Chionomys nivalis; assembly: GCF_950005125.1. Classification (NCBI taxonomy): domain Eukaryota; kingdom Metazoa; phylum Chordata; class Mammalia; order Rodentia; family Cricetidae; genus Chionomys; species Chionomys nivalis. The sequence goes on from NC_080112.1 coordinate 24,585,850, forward strand.
ACTGGGATATAATGGGGATGTAGTCAATGAGGTTTACACACAGATGCTTTAGAGGATGCCAAGCACTCAGACAGGGAAAACTGAGGAGAAGATAGTGATGAAGCAGGTTCAAGTGGCCAAAGTGCTAGCTAGAACAACAATCTGTCAGTGTACTGCCATCATGGAAGGTGGCAGTAATGGCTTTGACAGTTTGCAATCATAAGTGTCCTTCAGAAAAGCAAGTTTAACAAAATATAGGGCATAGGAAATAGATAGCATGATTGCTTGTAAGGGAGTTCTACAAAGAAGAAATGAAAACAGCTTTTCTCATTATGAATTTACATATTCCAAGTGTATAGTTTAGGTATGTTTAGTAGGTAATGTATAATCTTTACCACAATCTAGTTTTAGAATATTCCTGCCGTCCTGCAACAATCTCTCATGTCTGTTTAAGCAGTCACTTACCATTTCCATTTTCAACCTCAGGTGATCACTAATTTGTTTCCTGTATTCATAGATTTGCTTTTTTTTCTGTTTAACTCATTGAACATATGCTTTTGTGTCTCGTGTCTTTTAATTAGGAAGATGTTTTAGTCATCCATCTACAAAGTAGCATATTTCAGTGCTTCATTTTTCTTTATTGCCAAATAACAAGATCAGATGACATTTTCTTTACCCAGTTATCTACTGAAGTTGTTTTTTTTTTCCTCTTTGCTCTTTTGGGGGTCAGCCACCCAGCTCCCAAATAAATACTTGAAGTCTTCTTCTTACTTATGATTGCACAGCTTAGTTTGGCTTCTTTAGTAAGCCAGATTTTCTAACTTTAATTATCCCATCTTCCTTTTGTTTCCAGATTTTATCTTGCCCTATTCTCTCAACCTATCTTTGCTTCTTTCTCTGTGGCTTGCGTGTAGATGGATGAATGGCCACTGATGGCCACTTCCCTCCTTCTTTTCTCACTCCTCCATCTTCTCTTCCCAGATTTTTCCTCCTACGTATTCTTTCTGCCTACAAACCTCACCAATCTTTTCTTCTGCCTAGCTATTGGCCATTCAGCTTTTTATTAGACCAATAAAGTGTTTTAAACAGGCAAATTAACAGCTTCACAGAGTTAAACAAATGAAACCTAAAATTTGCATAAACACATAAACACGTCTTTGCATCATTAAACAAATGTTCCACAGCATAAACAAATGTAATACATCTTCAACCAATACTCCACAACAGCCTACTAACAGATATTTGAATTGGTTCGACTTTTTATTATAAATATTATTGTTATAAACATTCATATATAAAATACTAGGTAGATATGTTTTCAGTTTTCCTTAACATATACTTAGGACTAGATTTTCTGGTCTATATGGTAACTTAAATTGAACTTTTTGAAGAATTGCCTGTTTTTCAAAATGGCTGCACTGTTTTTTCATTTCTATCAGCAACATGGGAGAGGGCCACTTCTTCTCACTAGTTTTTAATTATTATCATTATTTACTGTTTGGTTAAAATATCTAGAAGGATTTTAACACTGTAATGTTTTAAAAGAAGCTAGATAGGGAAAAGAAGAAAACTTAAAGACACTTTAATTTAGTGGTTCTCCAAACATGGTCACAGATCCAGAAACCTCAATGTCATCCAAGGTTCTACCCAAACCTAATGAATTAGGGAATGGCCAGCGGTCTTTGTTTTATTGAGCCTTCCATGCAATCTTGATGCCTTCTAAGTTTTGAAAGCCATTTGTTAAAGTGATGGTTTGGTAGAGATCTCAGAAACTAGATTAAGTTTGAAATAGAAAGGAGAGATGAACAGAAAGGAAAAGAATATCAGTGTGAATACTGAAAATGGAAGGAGATCACAGTTAAGATCTCAGGCAACTATTTAAACCAGTCTGGATATTCATCAAAAACTTACAGGTAAAATTACCATATGACCCAGCTATACCACAACTTGTTACATGCCTGAAGAACTCAACATGCCACAGAAATGTTTGCACACAAAAAGACAGAAAATCAACCTAGATGTCCACGCCCATCAGCAGGTAAATAGATAAAGAAAATGTGCACATGTACAAACACACGAGAGAGAGAGAGACAGAGAGACAGAGACAGAGAGAGAGACAGAGAGACAGAGAGAGAGAGAGACAGAGAGAGAAGGGAGTTTTACTCATCAGTAAGGGAGAAAAGAAAAGGTTTATGCCATTTGTAGAAAAGTGAACGGAACAGCAGATCATAGTGTTAAATGAAGTAAGTCAGATTCAGAAAGACATGTTTTATCTCATGTTGAACATACATATGTGTTCACGTATGTATCTATATATGACAGGAAACTAGGATACTGTGCAGAGAGAAGACATTAAATGGAGGGGTAAGGGGGGATAAGAGGGCAAGGGGAAGAGAAAACCAAATACTGCATTTCCTCTCAGATGAGGTGTTTACAGTTAACAGTAGATAAATAAATGTGAAAAGAGTTGGAGATGGAGCATGAGGGAGACCACAATTATATACATGTGGAAATGCCATATTGAAACCTATTATTTTATATGCTAACTTAAAAAATTAGTAAAATACAAGAAAGGGATTTTTTTCCAGGTATGATAAGAAATAGTAGAAAAGATCCAGTGAGGAAATGGATTTATATGGAAAAATCTGGTGGAGTGCCTCCCCCACTCTGTCTTAGTAACACACACATACACGTTCATATTTATTATATCATTTCTGTCACAACTGGAATGATGGGTGTAGGTGGGAAAATCAAAAGTCTAATCTTCAGCTACTCTCTGCTTAGAAGCAAAGCAGATAAGTCTGGGTAGTTACATTCTTAGTTGTCTAGCTCAGTTGTTATTTGGTTTACATGCAGAGAAAATGCAAACTCATTTTGATATTAGTGGGAGGGGAAAATTATGAGGAGATCTAATGGGAGAAAAAGTTTCATAATTGTAGAAATTTAAAAGCCAACAGACACTCTTTTCTGGATTATCTCTCTTGGATTTCTGTACTTGTGATTGCCTGCTTTTGATCTTTCCCTGTTTCCCCTTTTCATGTAACTTCAGAATATGTATTTATTATATACACAGCCATAGTTAACCCCAACAGCATTGCATGCTTCATTTTTTCCCAATTAATTCTCAAGGAACTTAATACTCAGGAAGAAATTAAAACTAAAGATAGAGATCATTATACTATTAATGACAAGACAAAACGCTTGGTAGCTAACATTTATTGGGTGCTTACTATTTCAGACCCATTTTACATAAATTATGTTATCAATTATAATGATCCTATGATCCTATACATGTTACTATTCATGACATTGTTTGCCAATAAAACACTGACTCACAAGAAGATTAAAGTCACCTCCCAAGGTCAAGCAGGCATCTTATTCCAGAGCCCATTACATCTCAGGTTATATTTTATTTGACAAAATTAGAGCTCTGTGAGGTTGTTTCAACTCTGCTGAAGGCTCTCGTCTGTTCTCTGACTTAGTCCAGCTCGAGTTGGGTCTTGCAGACATGCTTCCTATTTTCTGAATGAGTGAGTAGAAGAAAATGGATAGCGGAATCTGATTACATAAGAAATAGTACATTTTCCAGAAAGGCCTTCCAGTTAAGATTGATACCTTTAGAAGCATATAGGACTTGTTAGCAGTGTGACAAAGTAAATATTTAAAGTGTTGAAATATGGATAATAATGCAACATTGGGTACACAGCACTTAATCAAAGAAAATTATAACATCCTCATGAGAGAAATACATACATATCTGTAATCTGCTTCAGCTTGCAAAGCCTATTCAGATCTCCCAAATTAATATACATCTGTAATATGCTACAACTGGGAATCTCGTGGGGTGGTTTGTAGAACTTGTCAGATCCATAGTAAAATGAACCCAGAAGACATTAGCTAGACTTCGAGCCCTGTCTTAAAGTGACAATTATCAGATACATGATAGTTGGTTTTAAATGTTCAACAAAGTTGAAAATGGATTCTTTGAACACACAAGCTAATTTGAAAATATGGACACACTGAAAGCAATGCAACTTAAAGCTTTGTTTTAAAAATCAGCTTAAGAAATGCGAGGAATTTCAGGTATCTGCATGAAGGAATGTCAACTTACAGATATACCTTACTTATATCCATAGCATATCCTAGCTAGAAGGTAAATCAACAGAACAACTTATTTATTCTGACTGAGGATGCAAGATTAATCTGTTAAGTTGAAGATGTCACTGGAGACAAGATGGATGGGTTGAAATATAAAAAAGTTAGGAAAAAAAACTTTGTACACAAAATGTAATAAAAAGCTAAGCCTCGGAATGAGGGAAGTGTCTAGGAATAACTTTATTGATAACAGTTGCCTGTCTAAAATATATGAAGAATGGATACAGATAGATAAGGTTAGTTTGAAGATTTAGTTTCCTAAATGGACAAAAAAAATAAGTAGGCATTTAATTTACACATAAGGAAAGAAATTCCATGGAAAATTATAACCTCTGTAGCAATTAAAGGAATATAAGTAAAAATCAATTTCAAGATATTATAGCCTTCTTATTAAACTATCAACAGTTTACAGAAATGATAAGTGAAATTATAGAATCCTGCCTAGGCAAGGCGTGGGCAAACAGTATTTTTTTCTAGAAGCACTGTACAATGGCTCAGTTATCCTAGAGAACAATCTGGAAACATGTGACAAGAATACATTACTCATCATACTCTGGCCCAAGATACCCTCTAAGGCAAATAATCTAAAAGACAAAATTAATTTCTTGAAAAATAGTCATATTATTGGCTACTTGTGATCACTGAAAAGGCTTAGCAATGTGTTATATCATCAAGGATGGAACTGGAATAGAAACAACAGCCACTAACAATGACAGATATGCAAATACTGAATTTTTTAAAGAAGTGGGGATTTGTAGTGATGTTAACCCCAGAAAGCTTAACACTAAACCAAATATTGAATTTGAAAGAAAATTCAGGAGAGAATCTGATCAAATATAACTAGCTTGACTTGAAAGCACATAGTGTTCTTTGGACATGTGTCAAAATGTTGGAATTTATAATAAAAAATGAAAATCTGAAGAAGTAACAAACCACATCGGTTTTATGTAGCTCTGGGAAGCTTGAGATCAAAGGCTTTAGAAAAAATCCCTGTGTCAATGACAGACTGGTTCTCACCAGGCATGCTTGACTGCACTTCTGGCTGTAATTTGGCTTGCTAGAATTCTCCACCAGTCAGCATTTCTGCTTATTTAAATCCGTGAGAACTTTGACATCTAAATGTATCAGACCTTCATGAACCTCCACATAATGTCACCACTACCATGATATAGCTCCCCCTACATACACACACATAAATATCATATTTTCTGATTCATCCTCATCATTTTCTTAAGGACTTTTTCATTATTTTCATTCACTCAATATCCTATTGGAAAGTGAAAAAAGCACACGTTCTGTCTACCAACCTAACTTCTTTCTGTGTGTGTGGTGCCTGGAAAAGTGAAGCTGAGTCATTTGGGGAGGGCGTGGGAAATTAAGCTTCACTGGTGACAGCTCCATCAAAGCTAGGGGTTCTCTATCTCTTTGAACACCAGTTTGTGTTCACCTCTTGGGGACTGGAATAAGTCCTGGCACTTGACTGTTATTTGTTGTTATCAACGGCAAGTTGCTGTGAGCTCAGGGGCAGGGAGAGATGACAGCAGCAAGCTGCCTGGGTCTTTTCTCCTTCATAGACTCCTTGGGTCTTGTTTCCTGGATCTTGAAAATGTTTCCTCTAGTAATAACCTGGGTGTGGCTGTTTCTTTTGGAGCAGTCTTATCTCTTGGCTGTGTAGGGAAGGGAAAGTCAAGATGAACTGGCCCTGTATGCTTTTGCTACTATGATCCTGGAATGCCAAGCTATTGTGATAAGTTTAAAAATAAAATTTCCAAACAAGGAAACTTCAGAAGACTGAAGGAAGAGGCAGGAGGAGATTTTTCTGTCTCTTCATTTTCATTTAGATCCCCCTAACATTTTTAACAAGGAGGAAAATGTATTTGTCAGAAGAAAGGGCAACCTGTGCGAAGAAAAGAGAACAGCCCAAGCTTTGGCAGACAATTTGCTTGTTGTTTTTGAGATATGGCCATATAGCCTCCTCGTTGGTGTCAGCACTCGCGTCATCTTAATTTTCATGTCCCTCCCTTCCCGCAGTGAGGAGCTAAAGTCTTCATAGATACCTGGAGAAAATGTGATGCTCTACCTAGCAACTCTTGCTCACAGGAGCAGGATAAGATACACTCTAGTCTGGACGCTCTTCTTTCTTATTTGATAAGAAAATAGTTTGTCCTTTTTAGCCTAAGGATTCCCAGCTACAGACTGGATAATGCTGCATGCTTTATTGGTTGTTGGGAAAATTCATTTAAATACATACATGAACATGCCTAAAATAGTGCCTAGTATATATTGAGAAGCAAGAAACTATAGTTCTGCCTGTCAATGAAGATACCTGCCTTCGAGGCAGAAAATCCCTACTTGGTCCCAAGCCCAGTTACAGATTTCTATGTAAGTTATAAGGCCTGAACCTTTTTTATGTCAATATCCCTGGCATAATTCAGTGAAAGACTGTTAGAACCACTGTGCTGCAGCCACATCAAGAAGAACCCTGCTCTGTGATACTCATCAAATTTACCATTCTACCCCACTCTCTAGACATACCCAGGAAGGCAGGAAAGCAGTGCAGAAAGTACTGGGAGAAAAACTGGGGTTTCAATTCTAGCAGACTTAGAAAATCTAGGACATAAGTCAAAGGGTGCATGGCTCTAAACGAGATATGTAACCCATCTTAGTCTCAGTAAACTACTTGCCTTACAAAGCCTTCCTTAAGGTTAAGTTTATTAGAAAGCACAAAAATACTTTGGGATACATAGGCAGATTCCCAGTAGATGCAAATTACCTTCATTAGAATGGAGTCCAGCATATAGTTGGGCGAAGTGCACAGTACAAGCCTGTCACAGCTGTGATCTTCAGCTCTGTTCCTGGTTTCTACCAAGGGAGGTAGGTACTGTTATCTGCTATTTAATGTTCAACCTTGCTCAACAGTAAAGAAGCTAGAACTAGGCTCCCAGCTCAGTCCGATGATTGCATAGCCAGGAGGTCCTAGTTTGCCAAAGACTTTAACTATAGACTCATTCACTCACTTTTTATCCAGTAAAAAGGAAGACATGAGGGCTGGAGAGATGGCTCAAAGGTTAAGAGCACTAGTTGCTCTTCCAGAGGTCCTGAGTTAATTCCCAGCAACCACATGGTGGCTACAACCATCTGTAATGAGATCTGGTATACAAGTATACATGCAAGCAGAACACTGTATATGTAATAAATAAATAAATATTTTTTAAAAAGGAAGACATGGTAAAAAGCAAATTAGCCACTAGTAAGTCCACCATACTCCAGCGGAGGACCACATACCCAAAAATATTTGAGCTGCACACGGTGGCTTAATGTTTTAGTTTAATGACACAAAGTTGAGTGGGAAGAAAATGGGGTGTCTATCTAAAAAGAATCAGGGGAAGGGATGAATATGATCAACAGTAGACCCACTGGTAATCTAGATCACAGTCTTTCCTTCCCTCTTCTGAGATGTTTGCTGAGCCATAGATGCAGGGACTGTGATCAGGCGTATCTGTTGGGGCTGGGTTTCCCATGACCTTTTGATCTCTGCATTGTATCCAGTTGTGGTTTTCTGTGATGGTCTTCACTTGCTGTAAAGCGACTTCTTTGATAAGAAGTGGTAGCTATGCTTATCTGTGGGTATATGGATAAGAGTTAGATGGAGTTATTCTGATCTAGCTAGACTATAGAACAGAGACTTTGAGGTCATATGCAGCTTGAGCATCCAAGTCCTGTTTCCTAAGTGTGTGATGTTTTCAAAAATAGTGTCCCACCCTTAAGTCATGATAGATAACCAAGATCTACACTGATAATCTGTATTGTTTTGGGAGTGACTTGGACTACTCTAGCCAACCATTCAAAGGAGGTTTCTCATGTTTGGTAATGCAGTTTCTGTTAGTCTGTGATTCCTAGTGGCTTAACTTCCTTTAATACACACACACACACATACACACACACAAAATGTAATTTTAGGTACATATACAAAAATATGATTACTTGAGGCTTTATCAAACAAACTGGGTGCTGTATATTCCACATCCTTCCTCCCCTTTCCAGATTGATCTCTTTCCCTTCTCCCCAATTGGAGCTCCCCCAATTATTTCATTTCTGATTTTATATCACCCTCTTCCTGCTATTCCCTTCCCAAGCCCCTCCCTGACCTGTAATGCACTTACACTTTCCTGGTTTCTTTCTTTTTATTTTACTTTCCTGGTTTCTATTTTTACTTCACATTGTACACTCACATCTGAGGATCTAGAGCTAGGAAATGCCAATAAGAGAAAATATGCAGCATTTGTCTTTTTTTTTTTTTTTTTTTGGTCTTGGTTGCCTTATTCATTTACCATCCTTTACTACAAATTTCATTCTTCTTTTCAGCTGAGTAGAATTCCAGTGTGTACCATATTTTCATTATTCATTCACTAGTTTAAGGACATTTAGGTTTCTGTTTCCTCTCTATTGTGAGTAGAGTGCTAATGAACATAGCTAAGCAAGTATCTCTAACGTAGAGTATTCAATATTTTGGGTGTATGCCAAAGAATGGTATAGCTAGGTCATGGTCGATTTATTTTTAGCTTTTTGAGAATTCTCCACCCTGATTTTCCTGGTAGCTTAACCAGTTCACAATCTCAGGAACAGTGAATTAGTATTCCCCTTTTCTCAATTCTCCTCCAGCATTTGTTGTGAGTTGTTTTGTTGTTCTTTGCCATTCTGACTGGGGTAAGATAAAATACCAAAATTGTTTTTATTTGCATTTCTGTAATTCCTAGGGATGCTGAGCATTTTTTGAGATATGGCTTAATCAGAGTGGAGAAGACCTGTTCATGTCATGTTTGGGTGTAAAACTAAGTCGAAGAGTCCTGCCGTTTCCTCTCAAGGAACATGCCCAAGGACCTAAGCCTTCCCACTAGTTACCACCTCTAAATATTTTCACCAGCTTCTTATACCACCAAGCTTGTAAACAAGCCTCTAACATGTGAGCTTCTGGGGCCTCTTTCAGATCCATACCATAGAAAGTAGGAAGTAACTCTTGTGGAAGCACCTTCTTTTCTGAGATGTGTAGTTAAGGAAGGGTTCATCACAGCAGAGATTCTCCAGCTACCTCACAAGAAGTGCCATAGCAGACATCAGCCCCGTAATAAAGTTAGAAAGCATTATGTGTGTGATAGAATTCATAATTTATACTAGCCTACACTACTCAAAACATAGGGAATTTAGTGTGCTTGCTGTGCAAACACAGCCACAAACTAAATACTACTCCCACCCGCCCACTCACACAAGCACAAACCTCAATTAGATTATAGAGAAGTTGGAAGCTACTCTCTGATTTACTATTATTTACTGTTCCCTTTGCTTAATGGCTTTTCCCTTGGGGCTAGAGGACAATAGATGAGCTTTTATTTTACTGTAGTCATAAAGAAATTACCAAGTGCCTGCTGTGCATAGACACTGTGCTGGATACTGGTGATATGTAGTAGTGAACATGACATGGTTTTCACCTTCATAAGGGATAGGCAACTAAGCATTGCTGTGTTAGGAAGGTTGATGTATTCTGAGACTGCCTATACTTGCCCCATACTTGAGGGGTGGAGAATCAAAAATACTTCCTTGGAAAAGTGAGAATTAAATATGAATTTGACAAGTCACAGAAAGAAAGGAAGGACAATGAGATATAGAGGGAACAGAATATATACAGGCAAGGAATATAGAAAGGGTGGGAATGTTGGGATCTTTAAGGACCCTTATAAACCCAGCAAGGGGTTTGTTTTCTGAATATTTTAAGCTCCAGGCAGGAAAGTATATAGAGTTAATTTTATGTTTTATGTTCACCTTGAATATTGCTAATTATTTGGGATTTCTATGTTCACTTTTTCTAGATATATATTGATTGTACGTAGACATGGATTTAATAAAGAAAGTAACTTCCAAGTCTATCATATATTTGCTCATGCGTATTCCATGCTCACAATACATTAGGAGGACCATACTTTGATCCATCAGTACAGCTCCTCACCAGACACTTAGTTATTGTGTGCCAAAAAACTAGTGTGTATTTATTATGTACACTTGATTCTATATCTTATCTCTATTTTTTACTTTTGTTTAGTTCTATAGATTTGTGTAAGTTGCATCCTTGTCTATTGCTTTCCTTTTAACAGCTATAATACAGTATTTCATATTTAGCTCTTCCTATTTTAGTTTAATTCCTATAGAAAGACATTTAGAATATTTCCATCCTTGTGATTACACATAAAGTTATAATGAACACCCTTATGTATGTCCAATTGAGTTCATGTTGAAATACAAACATAAAATATATATGTATTATATATGTATATTGAGAAGTAGAAAAAGACAAGATCTCCTGAGTAAATTGGGAGCATGGGAACAATGGGAAAGGGGATGAGAAGAGGGAAGAGGAAAGGAGGGGAAAAGAGAAAATATATAGCTCAATAAAAACAATTTTAAAAGAATGTATTTATATATACATATTATGTAAATGTGTAAAATCCATAGAAATTGAGTTGCTGGCTCAAAGGATAATCAGTGCTGACTCTGTTTTCTTTACAAATGGCCTTTGAAGAAATTATGCTTCCACCAACAGTGTGTTAGATCCTTTCAGTTCTTTAGTTTTTATTTTAAAGTGGTTCATTATCATTTGTTTATACAATTTCCAAGTTTACATGTGGTTGAACCTTTTCTGTTATGTTGATAAGACATCCTCAGTTTGCAATGAACTGCATACTTTTTTCTTCTGTTGTGTTGCTGGTTTCTATTGTGGCTTGGTAAGTGTGCTTCACATATTGAAGGCATTTACTCTTAGTTGCACTTAAAACAGATTTTCTCATTATATCATCACCTTTTAGTTCTGTTTCTGATATTTTCTTATCATGAATTTTTAATTTGGGGGAAATTAAAATTAAATATCACCTTTGTTTGATTAAATCTATATTTGGTGACTTACATTAGAATTTAATCTTAGGATTAAAGTTTTTCCTTGTTTCCTCTAGAATTTAATTATAATGTCTTTTTCACATTTGCATATGAACTTTATTAGAAATAGTGACATGAAGGTTTGACCTTATCACTTATCTTAGTTGTTCCAAAACTCTAGGCAAATGAGTCATCTTTCCTAGCTTAGGTTATACTGAACTAACTTCACATGTTTTTGAATTTACCAGTTTAGAATTCTATATGTTTTGACATTTTTATTGCCTGATTAAATATTTAGAGACAGAGTCTTGCTGTGCCACCCAGGTTGGCCTTGGACTCATGGAAGTCGACCTGTCTGAGCCTCCATCCTAAGTGCTGGGATTACAGGTGCTGCACTTGCTGCCAGTATTCTTTATTTTATGCCATGAGTTCACCTTTCTATCTGTGAGACTAACTTATTCACTGTAACTTCAGAGCAGATTCCACAGTTGGTAACAGTTCTTCTCCCTCACAACTCCTTGCTACTTACTGTTCATGGTAATCATCACAATTTTATTTTCTAAGATAATATTTAGAATAATCAAAAATCCCATCTGCTGGCAATTTTATTGGACTCATTAAATTTCTATATTAATTTGGGTAGACTTAATGTCTTTACAGTGTAGAGTTATCCTTTCTAGGAAAGTATATGGGTTTTCATTTATGTACATCTTGTCTTACATCCCTCATTAGAGTTTTGAAAGTTTTCTACATATAGGTCATAGGTATTTCTTGTTTAGGTTTATTCATAGATAATTTATCTTTTTAATTGCTGTGCCAAACCTGATCTTACCCTCCGTTATATTTTCTGATTGTTGCATGCATAAGAAAATTGTGGGTTTCTATATATTCCTTTTATACCTTGATACTTAACTGAATTTTCTTACTGTTAGTATTACATTTTCAATTATCATGAATTTTCAGAATAATTCTATCATCTATGCATAATACCACCTTCCACTGTTTACATATCCTTCATGTCAAATCTCATATATAGCATTTTCAGAATAATATTAAGTACTAGTTGGGAAAGTAGGCAGTTTCTTTTTTTTTCAATTTTTATAGAAATGTCTTTACTGTTTTGCTGAGCTAGGTGCATAGCTCAATGATACAGCATTTGGCTGACATGCATGAAGCCCTAGGTATAACAACAATGATAACTTTACAGAGCTAGCTACGTTTTTCCTGATAGTTGCTTTTTAAGTCTAGAAAGGTTTGATAATTGTGACCAAATATGTTTTAGGTCAAGAAAGCTGTTTTATAACATTTATCTTTTGATTTATTAGTATTGTCAATTATATGAATAGAGTTTCTAGTACTAAATGAAATTTTAATTTCTAAGATGAGCTTGCATGTTTATGGTGTAGTATTTTTTAACATCCTCCTGGATTCTCTTCACTAATACTTTAAGTTTTTGTGTATATGTTCTTAGAAAAGACTTGTCTCTACTGTGTCTTTCTATATTTCCTACTCGTTGGAATTGAATCCCTTCTATCTTCCCTAGATTACAGAGTCTTGAAAGTGTATGTTTTATTAATGTTGTATATTCATCAAAGGTTGGCATAACAACATAAAACTGATTTGTGTGCTTTTGGTTAATTACTTTGAGTTTTTCCCTATGATAACTATAGTTTCTTTTCCAATCAGTCAATGTTGGCACTTGGTGGTTTCTCAGGAAATTGTCCAAAGTTTTCCAAATTGTTATATCAAAAGGTTTTCTTACTGTTTTCATTCATTGTGTATCTATACTTATTTCTCCGTTTGAATTCTGTAATTTACTTTTGATTCATGACTTAAGGCTATAAAGAATGAGAAATGTTTATCTCGTCTATTAGCAATATAAAACAATCGGGAGTATTCTATCTAATTAGTAAATTATTTGTCAGTTGTACTCTTTCATTTTTCTTTTCAAAATTTAATTTCTTTTGTTTTTGAGATTTTAATATAATTATAATTCCCCTTCCTTTTCCTTCTTCCAAACCCTTCCAGAAACCCCTCCATTTTTATCTTTCATTATTAGTTATTTTCTACTCCATTTATTTCTGCTATTTTTTAAAATACTTTTCTGCTATGGATTAATTTTGGATATTTTTTTAAAGAATTTGTTGGTTGAGTACTTAATTCATTTATTTTACTTTGGTGTTATCTTTTTCCCTTTTATAGAAAATAGGTTCTTCTCTCACACAATCGATCCTGATTATAGTTTCCCCTCCCTCTACTCCTCCAGGCTCCTCCCCACCTCCCCTCTGGATCCACTCCTTTTCTGTCTCTCATTAGAAAAGAACAGGAATCTAAGCGATAACAGCAAAACATGACAAACTAAAATATACTGAGATAAAACAAAAACTATCACATAGAAGTTGAACGAGACAAACCAACAGAAGGAAAAAGCCCAAGAGAAGGCACAAGAGTCAGAAGAAGTCAGGAGTCCCATAAAAACACTAAACTAGCTGAAAGCCGTAATATATCCACAGAGGCCCTGGTGCAGACCCATGCAGGCCCCGTGCATGCTGCTTCAGTCTCTGTGAGTTCATATGAGCTTTGCTCATGTTGATTTAGTGGGCCGTGATCTCCTGCTGTCCTCCATCCCTTCTGGCTCTTACACTCTTTCTGACTCCTCTTCCATGAGACTCCCTGAGATCTGAGGGGAGGGATTTCATGGAGACATTCCATTGAGAGCTGTGTGTTCCCAGGTCATCTTATAACATAAGTGTTGAGAGCTGTAAACTTTCCTTGAGCTACCACTTTAGTGAAGCATATCCTCTGGCTTCGGATGATTTCTAGATGTTCTCAGTTCCAGATTTCTTCTTTAGCTGAAGTGTAAACGTTTTCCTGCTTGTTTTCTATATACATTTTCACATTTCAGGTTTGGAATTAATTTCCAGTATTACTCCATTATGATTTGAGAATGTGGTTTGTACAGCCTCTGGTTCAATATATAGGCAATTACAAAAATATTCAATGGGGTCCTGAAGAGAAAGTGTAGTCTTTGTTAGTGTTTTCTCTTATTTTAATTTGTAAGGTGAAACAGTCTTACATTTGTTTCCGATTTTGTTTGCCTTTACATTGTCTACAGTTTGCTTATGATATTTGATTGTGGTTTTGTTTTTACATAAAGATCCAGGACTTGTGGGTATAACAAGATATGCCTTTAATGTTGTTCTTATGTGACTGACAAAGGAGGATTTCAAGTTCAAAACCAACCTAGACTATATAACAAGACTCACTTTCTCTCTCTCTCTCTCTCTCTCTCTCTCTCTCTCTCTCTCTCTCTCTCTCCCCCCCCCTCACACACACACACACACACAGAGTGGGGGGCATATACATATATGCATGTGCTCATACCTAAAGAGAAAGGAGGGAGAAAGGGAAAAAATTCATGCAATTAGATCTTTATCATATATTCCAGTTGTTAGCACTGTGGTGGTGTTCCTTTGGGAGAGGAATGAATGCAAACTAGAATCGGGGCAATTAAGAATGATAGATAATAATAATCCGCAAGGGCCTCTCTATTGATAAATTGGTCATCCTTTTGCTGTCCATTCGCTACTTTTTCTTTTCTTTTTATTCCTGGAGAGGATGTGCTAGGTTGGATAATTTGTGCATGAGGAGTCTCCAGGTAGGCTCATGCAGAGCGAAGATATGCGGGCATGAACTTTTGATCCATCTGGGAACTAGTGATGAGGGGAATGATGGTTTGTTCCCATTTTATCTCAGCTTGGTTAGCATTATGTATACTGTTATTTTTAAAGAAATAGTCCCAGCCATCATCATGTCTGTTGAATGCATAGTCTCTCTGCTGATAATTGAACCCTTGGAAGTTCCTGGCAGTAGGCAGGACGCAGCATGATGTTGATTGCTCGCAGGCTACCATAGGAAAGCAGATCATAAGTCTAAGGAGCTTGCCTCTTTATAATCAGCTGAAGAGCGTCATTTCATTTTGATAAATCTTACCATATACAAGTTTGACATTTTACAAACATTTAAATAAAACTGGACTTTGTCCTTTGAGATATCTTTTATAACTTAAAAGTATTATTTTTCCATACAAGAGCTCATATTTTAAATTTCAAATTTTTTCTTATATGAATATGTAACATAAAATATTAAGTATTTATACACATGTATAGCACTGATCAAAAGTTGTCTCAAAAGATTCACTGAATAATTTTTATCTCCTTGTTTATAATGTTTTATATAGATGATGTTTTTATAGTCTACTTTATTTCTTGTTTTTGAGACAGGAAATCTGTAGTATATATAGCTCTGACTATCCTGAAATTTACTATGTAAACCAAGTTGGCCTCAAACTCGCAGAGATCCATTGCTTCTGCCTCTTGAGTACTGGGGTTAAAGGTGTGTGTCACCATGCTTGATTAGTTTATTTTTAAATTTACTGGTTGGTCCTGTTAATTAATAACATACTTTTACTTACAGTTGTTTCATAAGATGCTTATCATATATAATATATATATGAGATATATATATATAATTTGAATATATTTTGGTCATATTCTTCCCTCTCCCAAGTTCTTCAAGATCCTCTCCTCCTCCCTACCCACCCAACTTTAAATTATTTTTCAAAGTAACAAACAAAATCCCAATATAACAACAAAACCAAGAAAAAAATAAAAACATGCTATCACACACGCACCCCCAAAAAACAAACTATAGCCAAATGAAATCACACAACAAAACAGTGGAGTCCATTACATGTTGGTCAACTGCCCCTGACCATGGTGCCTGCCCTAGAGTGTTTGACACACCCAGTGAGTGTTCCAGTGGGTGTAAGTGACAGTTCAGCTGTTAGCCTTTACAGTGTGTCTAGATTTACATTCGCTCACTCACTTTAATATAACAAAATAAAATATTATAAGATAAAACAAAAACACTCATAGCATAGTTGGATAAGACAAACAAATAGAAGGAAAAGAGTCCAATAGAAGGCACAAGAGTCATTCTCACACTCAGGAATCTCATAAAAACACTAAACTGGAAGCCATGTGTGTGTGTGTGTATGTGTGCACGCACACATACACACACACACACACACACAGAGGAAGGACATGGTACAGACCTGTCCAGGCCCTGTGCTTGCTGCCTCAGCCTCTATGAGTTCATATTTGCTCATGTTATTAATTCATCTTTATCCCATCCTCAATTTTGGGGTAACAGAATAATTTGTCCACTTTTGAAAGTTAGTTTTCAGAAAAGCCTATAATTTAACGGTTGTTTTTGAAATTTCAGGTCATGATGTGATCAGAAGGAAGTATTTTTAAGCAAAAGTGGTAGATCCTTGTGAATAGCTTATTTAGTACTCAACACACATGTAAGAACAGGGCGGTTATATGTAGTTCATTTCTAATCTATCTTGCATCAAATAGGCAGTAGGAGAATGGAAGTGTGGAGTGAGACACAAGAAAACCTGGTGCACTTTTCATAGTAAAGGATCAAATTGTGCTGATTCTGGGTAGTAGGCGACGCCACGAGGATTCATTACGGAAATCACTGTACATGTCTAAGCACTAGAAACCTGCGTAGTAAAACAAGAGAGAGAAATCAAATAAGGCAGGAAAACCACGACTGTAAGTCCTAGATCATTGCCTTTCTAGGCTGAGTGCCATAAATAGATCGGGCTGCTATGTGTTTTATTTTTGACTTTGGCTAAACAGTTCAAGTTCAAATCCCAGCTCTACCTCATAACCTTTATAACCCTGGACAAGTTACTTATCCTAACTATGTCTCATTTTCCCAAACTCTAAAATGCAAACTGTAAGAAGTACCTCCTAGGTGTATTGTAATGAGCAAATAAGTTTGAACATAGAAAGCACTGAAAGTATACACTAGTGTCAGTTCTCAGCCTGAGTTGTGACCCTTTCGGGGTCCCCATATTAGATGTCCTGCATGTCAGATATTTACATTACAATTCATAACAGTGGCAGAATTGGGGGTCCCCATATTAGATGTCCTGCATGTCAGATATTTACATTACAATTCATAACAGTGGCAGAATTGGGGGTCCCCATATTAGATGTCCTGCATGTCAGATATTTACATTACAATTCATAAGAGTGGCAGAATTACAGTTATGAAATAGCAACAAAATAGTTTTAATGATTGGGGGTCACCGCCACATGTATGAAGGGGTCTGCATTAAAGGGCCACAGCATTTGGAAGGTTGAGAACCACTGCACTAGTGTTTAGTACTTAGTTTATGCACAAAATGTGTTTGTTGTCTTCATAATTATATTCTTCTCACCATGGCCATTACACTTACTCCATCTATTAGAGTTTGTAGTTATTTTCACTTTGCGAAAATGATGTCATCCAAAATGTGGGCCTATCCACCACATGCTTCTCTTGGTCAATGCTTCTCTGTTGTTTTGCAGGGAAATGGCTCATTCTAAGGCCAGCTTTTCATGGTCTTCTCCCTTCCACCCTTGCCTTGAAAACCCAGCACTGGACTTGTCAAACTACCGAGCAATCTCATCTCTTGACCTCCTTGGAGACTTCAAACTCGCCTTGAACAAAGCAGAGGAATCTTCAGTTTATGAAGATGGGAGTTCTGTTGCCTCCATGCCCCGCCCACTGCGAAACCGAGCCTTCTCAGAGAGTCACATCAGCTTGGAGCCTCCAAACCCCCGGGCCTGGGGGATGCCTCAGAGGGATCCATTTACTAAAGGCAGCGAGACTCAGCCAGAACTCCTTGGGGCCCGAAAGAAGGCTTTCCCTCCCCCTCGCCCTCCTCCTCCCAACTGGGAAAAATATAGGCTTTTCCGTGCAGCCCAGCAGCAGCAGAAACAGCAGCAGCAACAGCAGCAGCAGCAACAGCAGCAGCAGCAACAGCAGAGGTGTGATGAGGAAGATGAGGAAGTAGAGGAGAAGAAGGAGCAAGAGCAGGAGGAAGAGGGACGGAAAGAGGAGGACCTACCACCGCAGTATTTTAGTTCAGAAACCACTGGTCCCCATGCCCCTAATCCAGATGAGGGCCTGGAACAGCCACAACCCCTGAAGGTGGGCCACCTGGAGACCTCAAGGCAGGCCTCACAGAGTCTCCCAGAGCAAGAGGTCTTTGCTCATCATCCCAGTGATTTTGTGCCTCCTGTAAGGGGCCACACTGGAGCCCAGCCTGAGAAAGCTCAACCTCCTCGCTATTATGGCGCTCATGGATTGTGGAGGACAACTGAGCAGGAAGCCACTGTGACCCCAAAGTGAGTGTTTGGGAAAGATAATGGGTCCCAGAAAAGGCAGCCAGCAGCATGAATTAGATTTCACCTCTGTTAGTTAGCAACTGTATAACACTGATCTTCTTACCTGGAAAACAGGTGTGATAGATAATGTACCTGTTCTACCAGGTTCTGACTATTAACATATTACATATAAAGGACATAAACAGATACTTGGGGCATAGTAGATGCTCAGAAAATGAAGTTCAAGGTTTTATCCTTATCATTAAGAAAATATATTATTGCTTCTCAATGGATCTTTAAGGTATACATCAATATCTGACCCCCAATCACGAGAGCATAAGGCATTCTTGGCTTGTCCTCGGCCTTTTCTAAAGTCTGGCTCCTACCTGCTCTAGCAAAGTAGCCTGGGCCTCTGAATCATTCCCCCAGTCCCAGAAGAAAGATGTTGCTGAACTAGATGCTCTGATGGTTCCTTAAACAGCCAAGGGCATTCTTTGTCCCTTCCGCTTTCTGCTCGTTCTTGTTCTCCTGCTTCTTCAGATTTGCTTTGCCAGACATTAGGCAGCCATTGACAGGGCTAGCTGGCTGGGCTGAGAGATCAAAACAGGATTGTGGGCTGCCACTGACTTCTTTGTGTGTGTTCATCTGTGCATCACTGTGTGTGTGTGTGTGTGTGTGTTCATGATCTCCATTGTTCCGTGTTTGGCCTCTTAGCTCTCCATTCCTACTTGCCGAGCTCCACTGGGGATGAGCAGGCAGGTGTCCCCTAATTGTTTTCTTTAAATCCTTTTATAGCGGGATCTTGCCTGAGAGTGGTTGCTATTAGAAATCCCTTGTTTATGTGACTTTTATGGACAGGCTAATCTTGTTACTTGGTTATCTGGCGCTGATTGAGCAGTTCTCTGAGGTGCCATAAGGAAAGCATTTATAGATCCCAGCTCCTGGGCTCTATGAGAAGCCCTTAGCAGACCACATGTGGCTCCTTCTCAACTGGAAAATACGTTGCAGAAACTAGCTGCGTTGTTCTTGTTATGTATTACAGCTGGAAGATTGAAAGGTTACCTGGCAGATAGTAGGCACTGAACTAATATTTCAAAGGCTAAATAGATAATCAAATAAGTTTTCAATTAAGCACTTACTATGTGCCAGACACTGCCTGACATTTAATGTACATTATTTAAGTTATTCTTCCCAACATCTCTGTCGGCCGTTATCATCCCCATTTGACAAATGAGGTAGCTGAAGTTGAGCAAAATAAGGGACTAATTAATTCAGTATTGTGCAGCAAAGACTCAAATCCAGATCTATCTGCCTCTAAATCCAAGCAGCTGCAGCTGCTGCAGCATCCTTGTCCTCGTTGTCCACGTCCTCCTCCTCATCGTCCTCCTCCCCCTCTCTGCTTCCTCCTCCTCTTCTCCTTCTCTGTCACGTTGTGCAGCCTCTCTCAGAAAGATCTTGTTCTTCCAGTTGGGTGGGAACTTTACAGCATTATCTTCTCTTTTACAGGGTAATGTATACCAGAAGTAGCAGTTCTAGGCTATGAACTTTTCTCCTCTATGACTCTTTATTGTCCTGACACCTGAGCCACTGAGAAGGAAATCACTGTTTCTAAACATCGTATAACCTGCTCCAGTGATTTGTTTGTAAGAAATTATAGGATGCAAGGGAATACATTCATTTGCACCTAACCTTGGCTTCTAGCTGCAAAAATCAATTCTAAATGTTTCTTCTGGTGATAAAAATTTAAGGAAGAGCATCATTTCCATCCTAGGTGAAGTTTCTTCACCTGTTTACTGTGCACTGAGCCCGATTTTAAGTATTTTCATGAACAGATCATTCCTGACATGTGATATGCTCGTTCTTAGGGTTTACAATGATGGAAAAGCAACATGCACTCAGTAGAAGTGGCATTTGAAGGTGGGGAGTGTTGGCCTTTTCCTAAGCTAATAAGGGTCTTACAGCAACCTTTAGTGGTACTGGGGAGCAGCAGAGGCAGTCAGCAAATGAGAGAAACGACTGCCACTCAACAATGTGCTGTGCTAAGCTGTAGGCTTTGGAAGGTTAGGCGTAGAATAAGTAGTTTTCATTTAGGATGGGTTTATTTGGGTATTGATTTAGTCTCCCCTAGCAACCTAGTGGAGTGTTATAGCTACTCCCCTCTACCTTTCAGATGAGAAAAGTGAAGCTAAGAGAGAAACTAACTTTCTCACAAGATCGCAGGCAGTCCAACTCATAGCCCACAGCATCATTTCAGTACCGTCTGTCCCAGTTCTCTTCAGACTCTAGGAAAGTCTAAGATAGAGAGTGTTGAGGCCAGTAGATGTTTAAGGTTTGCAATGTGAAAAGCAAATAAAGATGTCCAAATTTCAACCATGCTAAGTCACAGTATCATTACCACACATTTACTGTTTAGTTACAAATTCTGTAGCATATATGGGAGGAAGTGCTGGAAATTATCAGTCGTTGCTCCAGGCTAATAACTGATTCCAGCGTAGATCTGGTTTGTGTTGCAAACTCTAAGCACGTTCTCTCGGTGCTCAGTGGACAGTTCTGATCTTATATTTAATGTTTACTTTCAAATTCAGATTAGGTTCTTATAGATTTCTTGCAATGCCTTTCCTATTCATGAGGGTAATGAGGAAAAGAACCCTGGAGCACAGTGTTTCATACGATCCACTGTAACGTTGTGCAGGGCTGTGCCGGCCAACAAACTGACTTTCCACGTAGCACCTGAGTTTGGATTGTTACACTCTCTGACCCAGGAAATTGATGTGTACCATAAATTCTTATAAACAGGAGTTCTCAAAGCTCATTTCTTTGCATTCCCTCCATAATATTCTCTCTTCTGTGATATCAAAGGCATAGTCCAGCTCAAAAGTTCCTTACAAACAGGGGTATCGAGTCGTTCATTTGTCGCCATCACAGAAAAAGAGGATAAATGCACAGATATGGAGTCAGGGCCAAAGGGGAAATCACTGGTGTGCAGTTTACTGGCTGCTCATCTAGGGAATATAATGTTCCCTCTTGGTTCTTCATGTTTCCTGTCTGTAAAGTGGTTACGATGAGCATTCAGTTGTGAATGTCCAAATGTGCACATGTGTATGCTGTGCACATGTGTGTTACCTGTCTTGGGACAGTTTCTGGGGTATAGCAAGCAGTGTGTGTGTATTAATATAATAGTTCTAAGCTTGAAACCCTCTGTGTTAAGTAAGTGTCTCTAGAGTGAGGATTATTGGCATGCCCAGGTTGCCTTTGTGTGATGAATTAAGAGACAGCATAGCATGAATCAGTAAATAGCTATGGAGCCTTTTTAGCTATTATATTTGACCTTTATCTAAGAGCTACAAATAGCTGCAAAAATGACTAATGAGTTTCTCTTACTTTCCCTTTCAAACAGCTAGAGGTTAGAAAGGGCTAGTGACGCAGACAGGTGGATGGTAGGAGGAGCTGCTAGACAAAGGGAATATGTGTACACATACATATGTATATGTATATTGCTGTATATGTGTATATGTGCATATATATACATACCTATGTACCTACATACATACAAATGTACACACAGCACTATAGTGAGGGTAGGCTTTTCCCTTGCATAAACCCTGGGCAGAATTGTTCACCCCTTCATTACTGAAACCTGACATTATAGCCTTCACTTTCCCACTAGACAAGAAGGCTTATTATCAGAAGAGTCTAACTCCACGCCAGGGTGGAGCCAGAACTACTTCTCTTTCTCTGGCTGGGGCTCTGTGAAGCACCACTGTGTACCTTCATGCTCAGTGACCCCAAGGCTCTGTTCTATATTGCTGCTATATTTTTCAAGCCCCTGGTATCGCTGGCTTCATTCTCTCCATTTCAATCTGCAACCATGCAGGGGGCTTGGGCCAGTAAGAATATTCTGGAAGTGGAGGGATGCTGCCCCTTCTCAGGCCAAAGGGCTACCCTACAAGAGGCCGCATCAGAAGAGCCTGTGAGAGATGGGATGGACCCTGAGAAGTTCTTGGCAGGGATGCTAATCCCCGCCTTCCAAATGGTGGCCATGGCTGAGGTCACAGCTGACCTCTTCGCTATGGGAAATCTATGGTGGGGTAGCAACAGGATAAATGAAATGAGTATGAGGAAAGCCACGGGGTACCTTTGTAATCAAGCAGATCAGATAGAGCTGGGCCGAGTAGGGGCTGTGCTTAGGCAGAGGAAAGGTTACCAGACATAAAGGCTCACATTTATTCATCTACTGCCCAGTCCCTCCCTGAAGGTTGTGAACTAATCTTGGAGGTCTTCTATGTTCTTTGTTTTAATGGTGTGTTGATGACTGAGGCAAATGAGAAAAATGTCTTTTGAGCTACTAAGGGCAGGCACATAGAAGGATATGGAAACAGACTGTCTACAAGTTTGTCATTGCTTGGCTTTTAGATAGCCTCCATGTGACCTGTTCATCTTTGAACAGTGCCTTCTGGTCCATTTTATAATAGCTAGGGAAAGTGGTGTCAAATGTTACAGGTAGAGAAAACCAAGAAAGGGGAAACATCAGTGGTCTCTGAACAAAAGTGCTCAAATGGTTACCTTTTGTTTCCACAGACAAGAGTTTCAGCACTTCTCACCTCCTCCAGGGGGCCCAGGAATCTCTACCTCTTACTCGGCATATTATAATATCTCTGTGGCCAAGGCAGAACTGCTGAATAAATTAAAAGAGCAGCCCGAGATGGCAGAGGCAGGCCTGGGAGAGGAGGGAGTTGACTATGAACTGGCTCAAAAAAAGGTAAGGTTTTCGTATATTCCAGAGATTTCCAGCATTTAGCTCAGTATCCGAAGGACAACTAGCCCTTCCATACCCTCGAGCATGTCTTTCATGCCTGTGTTTCAGTATGGGAATCAAACAGCCTCCCCGCACTGATTGTTATCTCTATAGTCCTTAGAACCACCCTGCTCCAGGGGTGTGGGAGGGCTGTGTGTGTATCTGTTTGTCTCTCTGATTGTCTGTCTGTCTGTCACTGGGGATTAAACCCAGGACCTTATGTGGTCTGCGCTGGCGCTCTGCTGCTGATCTAAATGCTCAACCTCAAAGAGTCTCAGTGGAAATTTTTGAAGTATTTGGGACCAACACTGGGGCCTAGCATGTGTTTGGAAAGCACTTTGCACTGAGCTGCATCTCCAGTCATCCTCCATTCCTCCCTCCTTCCTTACCTCCCTCCTCCTCCCCTTCTTTCCTACCTCCTTCCTCCCACACTTTCTTTCTTTTGTAGTGCTAGGGCTGAACCCAGAGCCTTGCACTTGCCAGGCCAGTGTTTTCCCGCTGAGTTATAGCACTAACCCTGCAAGATAAGTATTACTATCGCCCCCACTGGTTTTTTAACCAGTTAAAGGGACTACCTTTGCCAAGGTTACATACGAAATGAGTCCTGG
Source organism: Chionomys nivalis (assembly GCF_950005125.1). NCBI lineage: Eukaryota > Metazoa > Chordata > Mammalia > Rodentia > Cricetidae > Chionomys > Chionomys nivalis. Next base: position 24,609,537 of record NC_080112.1, read on the forward strand.
ACTCAAAGGCAGGACTGCATTTCTGCTCTCCCATTCTGTCCTTTTGAATTAAGCAACCTAAGTCACTGCCTAAGGCACATCAGAGCTCTGGCCAATGGTAGTGCCATTAATTCGTATTCTCTGTAAGTTTCTGGGAGAGAGAACAGACTGACTAAGGAGAAATTATAGGCTGAAAGACTATTATTTATTTGCAATGATGGTCAATTATCTCTTGAAAATACAAAATAGGTAAATGTGGATGTTGTTGTTGTTGTTGTTCCAAGTCTCCCTTTCTTCCTCTAAGTACCAGTAGCCCAGTTTTTTAATCAAGTTCCTGGAATCATTTTACCCCCCTTGCACTTACCTATTTTATTTCATAAGCAAATAGAGTTGTCATAGCAACCTCAAAGGCCCAATTTGCCATTTTGTGGACATGTGAACCCAATGTAAATTGCTCTTCTGCCCATATTTCTCTTTCAGGACATGACCTGTAGGAAAACATAAGGCCATTTTCAGAAGCCCTCCTTTCATTTTCCCATCTGAAGCAAAATGTCAGGGAAATAATTGGACCATAGAAGTATCTGATTTTATTGATCCAGATGCTCTTCCTTGGAGTCTATGTTTCTTGAACATGGCAGAGCTGCTCCTTGCTTACTCAAGGCCAGGACTTTCCAGGGACAAACATAATGAAGAGAGATGACTGGAAATGGCAAAGGGCAGAATAGCAGAGAGTCATTTGCAATGGCTGCAGGTGGGGCAGGGCAGTGTTTGTGTGTTAGGAAGAAAGGGGAGGAAGGTCATCAGTTTGTAGTGTTCCAGGAAAACAGCTCAGCTCTGGCTGAGCCTGTAATGACTGGCCAGCTTCCTCCAGTGCGTACAATATACCTTTCCCAGGCTGATGGTTCAGACTACGGAACCCAGGTACTGAAAAGCAAAGTGCTCCCTCCATCCATCTTCGTTCTTTCTTCAGTCCAAAGGGTTGGCATTCCCAGTGAGTCAGTGAAAATCCTTTGACACTGATACTGACTTCTGTATGAGAGAATGGGAGGTGACAAAATAATTGAGGATATTTTGAAACCTAGTTATGTTTCCTCATTCCTATTCCTGGGCTCCCAGTTCTTGCTGGGTTTGTTGATCTTTCCCACACTTCCAAGCACAAACATGATGATTCCCTGACTTTTCTTGACAACAGGCTTTGGAACCTCTTAGTCTTGATCACCTTCAACATTTCCAAATGAACTGTTAGAAAGGAATACTCCAGCTGGGCGGTGGTGGCGCACACCTTTAATCCCAGCACTCGGGAGACAGAGGCAGGCGGATCTCTGTGAGTTCGAGGCCAGCCTGGTCTACAAGAGCTAGTTCCAGGACAGGCTCCAAAGCTACAGAGAAACCCTGTCTCAAAAAAAAAAAAAAAAGAAAGAAAGAAAGAAAAAAAAGAAAAAAGAAAGGAACACTCCAAACCTACCCATCCCAGAAGCTTAAACTAGAATAATCATAAATCAAACACTGAATGGAACTTACTTCCTGTATATATGATGCTATCTTCAACATGTACTAGTTCACTTAATTCTTACAACCACTCTGTGAGATGAGTGTTATCGTTATCTACGTTTTCCCGTAGAGAAGTTGAAGCCCACAGAGGTTGAGTAATGTATTACAGGTCAGACCACTACTTTGTGACATTCAAAACAATCTGTTGCTAGAGTCTATGATCTTAACCACAATGCAATACTGGTTACAAAATCTGTAGGCAACCAGGATAGATAGCATCATGCCATTCAGAACCTCTTAGTTAAACAAGGTTCTCTCTCTCTCTCTCTCTCTCTCTCTCTCTCTCCCCTCGCTCCCTCCCCACCCACTCACTCACCTGCTTGCTCTCACTCCCTCTTGCTTCCTACCTAGCTCACTCATGCTCGTTCTGGTATTTATCTGCACCAGGATGTTATGTTTTCACACATACATGTTTGTGTACATGTGCATGTGTAGCTTGTGTACATGTGCATGTGTAGCTTGTGTACATGTGCATGTGTAGCCTGGAGATCAACACTGGGTTTCGCATTCCGTTGTTTCTTACCTTATTCTTTTTAAGAAAGTTGCACTCACTAAACTTGGAGCTTAGTGATTGGCTAGACTAGCTCATCAATGAACTCTGGAATCCCTCTTTTTCCATCATCCCCCAGTGTCAGGGTTACAGATACATTCTGCTGTGCCTGGCTTCTTATGATCCACATACTTGCATGCAAGCACTTCAACCATTGATGCATCTCTCCAGTCCCTAGATATATATATTCCTGACTTCCTTATAATAATAGTAATGATAATGTTTATGATAACAATAGCACAAATAAATGTATGCTTGGCATTTACTGTCTCAGACACAGCAGTAAATAGTTTGCTTCTGCGATCATGTTTACTATCAATTGTCACAGCGCCCTGGGCAAAGGTAGACTGCTCTAGTTAATAGATGCAGAAGAAAACTTTGTATCCAAAGTTTCTGAGTTTGTAGAAGGCACGATTGGTATGTAGCAGTTTATATGACTTAAATTCCACTCTACTCCATTGCCTTCTGGTGAGTGCAGTCACACAACTGATTACTGCTGGAAATTAGAGGATTAGGCTGTGGTGTTTAATTTTGTCGAGTTGATTAGATCGATAGGTGCCTGGAGACTGCAAAGCATGCCTCTGGGAGTTCTGGGAGGCATTTCCACAGAGGATTAGCAAAAGGGTGAGTGAACACACGCCCAGAATGTGGGTCTGCCAGCATCCGATAGGCTGGGGACCCAGATGTAATCAAGGGGTGAGGGCAGGCAAACCTATAGTATAGGCTCTCACTCACTGTGCTCCTGGCTGCCACAATGAACTGAAACTTCTGAGACCATGAGCCAAAGAACACCGTTCTCTTCTTCCTTTAAGCTGTTTTGCATGGGCATTTCATCACACAAAACATACAACAGAACTTAGCACATAGGACGTGCTTCCCTGGAGAAACATAATAAACAGTAAGAGATTGGACTTGCACGCATGAAATAGAATTAGAACAAATTAAAATTACACTGTGAAGAGATACTAGGACCACAGCCACTCTTATAAAGAGAAGCATTTAATTGGGACTTGCTCATTGTTTTAGAGGTTTAGTCCATTATCATCATGGCAGCAAGACAGGCAGACATTACAGCTGACAGTTTTATGTCTGGATCCATAGGCATAGAGATCCATAGGAAGATCCATAGGAAGAGAGAGACACTGGGCCTGGCTTGAGCTTTTGAAACTTCAAAGCCCACCCCCAGTGACACATTTCCTCCAAGAAGGCCACACCTACTCCAACCAGCGCATGCCTTCTAATCTCTCTCAAGTAGTTCCACTCCCTAATGACCAAGCATTCAAATATATGAGCCTATGGGGGCCATTCCTATTCAGACCACCACACACTGTAAAGTCTGATTCTAGAAGTTTTGTTTTACTTTGTTGGGGGGTTCTGTTTGCTTGTTCGCAGTTCTAGGTATGGAAGTCAGTATCATGTGTGTTAGGAACTGTATGACTGAGCTATACCCTTAGCGGTAAAATATTTCAAAGCTCCAAAAAGAAAGAGACCACTCAGAGATGACTTCTAGAAGAGGTTTTTCCCTAGAAAGGGTGGGAGCAAAGCTGGGCCTCGGAGAAAGAACAGGAATAGCCCCACTGCAGAGAAACTGAGCAAATGGAGCTACAGAATCAATTGAGAAAGTTAAGAATGGGGGTTGTGAATATCATGAAGTGGAGAGCTAAACCCGAATGGTTCTGGAGAGTGGAGGTAATGGGTAGGTCATATTGGACAATAATAATAACAATGGCCTACCTTTTATTGAACACTTTCTGTGCTAAGTCATATGAATTATTATTGAATCATTACCACTCAGTGTAATGAACACAACTTATCTACCGTCCTTCTGCAAAGAGAGAAAGTGAAGCTCAATTAAGTCAAATCATTCAGGTCCTTCAGATAAAAACTGGCAGATCTAGAGGTCAAACAGAGTCATTGTGACTGCAGAATTTTCATTCTCACTCAAAGGCCTCAAAAATGATCCAAGGGGGCAAGGACCTAGCACAGTGTAATGAGCACCAAAGGAAAACATATAAAGTGATTAGCAAATTTCTAAGGACAATTCTTTCCAATCTGGGGCCTCAGAAGCTCTCTAGCTCCCATTTATTATAGTCTCATTTGCATTTTGCAATCTGGCCTGGTCCATGGGTACTGCTTATCTGATACCAAGAGCTTTAGTGGTAACATGGAAATTCCTACCAAACAGGGAGGGAAGGTACCTAACTCAGAAACCTGGAATTGCTTTTCAGTTGCTCAGGTTTCACTCTATCTCTTCATTCTCCATTCCGTCTTTCCTTCCGCTATCCCACCTTCCCTCCCCCTTCCACTTTTAGTCTGATCATTTAGACAAGTTCTCAGTGTGTAGACCAGGTTGAAATATTCTTGCCTTCACCATCCATGTGCAGGATACAGGTGTGCGCTCTGCTGAGCCCAAATCTGTTTCTGTTGAAATCCAAGTTCATCCTTTTGTCTTCTGTTTAACTTTTTTAGATTCAGCTCATTGAAAGCATTGGCCGGAAACTTTCTGTCCTGCGGGAGGCCCAACGAGGGCTCCAGGATGATATCAATGCCAATTCTGCCCTTGGAGAAGAAGTAGAGGCCAACTTAAAAGCTGTCTGCAAATCCAATGAGTTTGAAAAGTATCATTTGTTTATTGGGGACCTGGACAAAGTGGTCAACCTGTTGCTGTCACTCTCTGGACGACTGGCCCGGGTAGAGAATGCTCTCAACAGCATTGATTCAGAGACCAGCCAGGAGAAGGTACAGATGTTGTTCCTGAGGCTGTAGCTGCAAGAAACACCTCTTTAGCTTTTAAGGGAGCCAGAAAACAGCATTAAGAGTGTGAGCACTGGCTTTTTAGTACCACGAGATGTTCTGCAGGTTAGCTGTGTGACTATAAGCAGCTTACTTAGCCTTGTTCTGTCTTAGTTGCTTCATTTATAGAATGAAATAAGCATGTAGCCTGCTTCATGTGTTTTATGTGATGGTTGAGATAATCCAAGTTAATTGCATAAAATAGTGTCCAAAACAGAGTCCATATGGAATCAGTGCTAGCTGTTAGTGGTGGTGATTGATGGTAATGGTAATGATAGTGGTGGGGGTGGTAGCAGGAGCAGAAACAGCCGCAGCAGCAGTCGTAAATTTGCCTCTGATCCCCTTAGAATTGCAGAGGGGCCCTCCATTTTATAGGTTATTTCATTCTGTTATTATTGAATTAAACTCCATTACCTTCCCCTATACAAGGAGCTTTGATCCAGGGTAAGAGGCCCCGTACACGTGCACACACCTTCAAATACACCCCCACACACACTCACGTCCACTCACACAGAGACACCATACAGAACCCATCACCACAGTGGTGTTTGTTCAGCAAATGGAAGGGTCTTAGTTCAACTTGGCGAGAGGCTTCCTCCATCACCAAGTGGTGATCCATGCTTTAAAGGCAGCCTTAGAGACGGAAAGATGTGATTGCACACACACCCATCCCAAAGTGCTGTCATGCTTGCCTTTCTCGAGCTATAGGCAAGGGAGCTTTGTATGTAAATGCTTACAGAACAGGAAATCTAGGGTTGGTTAATTAGCAGAATGCATAGGTGCTTCCTTGGTGGAAGACTGCTGTGCAGATGCCTGGGAAGTGGGATAGCATTTAATTGGTCCTCTGCTTCCCCAGTTGGTGCTGATAGAGAAGAAGCAGCAGCTGACAAGCCAGCTGGCAGATGCCAAGGAGCTGAAGGAGCACGTGGACCGCCGGGAGAAGCTGGTGTTCGGCATGGTCTCCCGATACCTGCCTCAGGACCAGCTCCAAGATTACCAGCACTTTGTGAAGATGAAGTCTGCACTCATCATTGAACAGAGAGAGCTGGAGGAGAAGATTAAACTTGGGGAAGAGCAACTTAAATGCCTCAAAGAGAGCCTGAACTTGGGGCCCAACAATTTCTAATTCTGTGGTGCCCCTGCCCATCTGCAGTGGAAAGTGCTTTCAGTCTCCAGTAGCAGGTGCACTAGCCAAGTATATAGAAAGTACTTAGCAGATGGTTTCAACCATCTCCCAAAGAGAGCCTGGGACGGCCCCAGGGCAGCAGCAAGGTGTGGTTATACTACCATGCTCTTTCCCAGTGAGTGGGAGCCCTTTGCTGCCCATCGAACCATTAAAGTGCCTTCATCTCTGTACTAGGACACCAAAGACATCACAGACTCAGTCCTCTCCCTTGCCACATACCCTCTTCATGGTCAGTGCAAAACTGCCTTGCAATGTCCCCTTTCCCTAGGGCTAGTGACCTAGCTTAGCCATTGTCCACAGATTTGCTTGAGTTGAATGCATTCACCTAACACCAGCTTCAGGCCCTCACCCAAAATTGACAGCAGGAGGCACAGAAGGAGAGATTGCATATAAGGGGAGCAAATGTTGGGTATACCCATGTATTCATCCTCCCAGTAAAACCTAGGTTTCAACAAAGTACTTCCATGTCTACCCTCCCCAACAGCTAGTTGACAGTGTTGTTGCTATGGCCTTCCTGCTACTTCGTTTCTTGCCCTGATATCTCCAGGAGTCGTGTGTAAGGATTTGACTTTCTTCTTCTCTAATATTTCTATTGCAACTGACTTCTGGATAGACCTTCAGTATTGAGGAAGAGGGTTCTTATTATATTTCAAATTGTCTTTGATTTTATTTATTTTTATGTTATCTTTTTTCCTCTTTCACAAGGCAAGAAGAAATGCGTTAGAGAGGGGAAGGTTAGCCAGAAGGAAAACCTTTTCTGTAGATAAGCCTGAGTCCACCCTGGCTGAGTAATCAAGTGTCAAGATATTGAATTCTTCCTACCATAGCTTCAAATATCTAAGAAAGTTCTCCCCTTGAACTCACAGCTTCCCTACCATAGCTTGACTGTGTGCTTACTTGCGGTCTAGATGGCCATAGCATTCCTGACCAGAGTTCATTCAATAATTTCTAACTGCCTTTTGAAGCCAGAGTACTCTCCTAAGACTGAACAATGCAGGATGCATGAATGCGTGAGAGTAAGTGTGGACGGCACTCTTTCAACAACTGCTTTCTCAGTGGCTAGCCTCAAGCAAGCAAATCTATGAGAGTTTTCAGCCAGGGCCAGGCTCCAGAGAAAATTATGATCCATCCAGGATCTAGACATACAGTATCCCTCCTTATCTTCTGGGCCTATGTGCTAAAGCATCCTCTCTGGTGGATGCCTGAAATCTTGGCTAGTTCCAAACCCTGTATTTACCACAATTGTTAATCTCGTCACTGAGGGGACTAAGTGACCGAAGAGAGGTAGTCTATATAGCATGGATACACTGGATAAATAGATGATTCATGATCCATGTGGAATGGAGCAAAATCCTATCACACTACTCAGAATGGCACATAATTTAAAACTAATCAGTTTAACTCTATGATATTACATGTAATATCGTCAAACCGTGGTTGATCATGAAAACTGAAAGAATGGAAAGTAAAACCACAGATTAATGTACAAAGAACTGAAACTATTGCTTTTGCCAAGACCTGACATTGGTAGCCAGCTTCTGTCCCGGAAAGGCATTCAGGAGGACAATAGCAAGGGGAATCACCACCAAACTGCCTTTTTATTTAGTTCAGTCTTCTGTTCCTTACTAACTGGGTACAGTCCTTGATGTTATCCCTAACAATACAACAGAAGCCCCAAACCACCAAGCCCAGGCATCACCACATGTCACTGCTGAGTTCCTCAGGGTCCTCGGAGGTTCATTGTAGCTGTAGTGTTACCTCATTCAACCAAAGAATTTGCCACGGAACTTCACTGCTGCTACAAATACTGGCCACTTCTCCCATTATCTCCACGCTGTGTCTGATAGCTTTGGGAGAATGTTGGCCTGCAGGGTATTCTAAGGGGTAGCAACCTTTTCTGTGGTTTGCCGGGTATGCTTTTGTTTTTTTAGTACTGCTGCCTCTACAATAACCACTGTTGCTTTATCAGTACCGCCATTCTCCCCATCGAGTGAAAGATTACACACTGTTTTAAGCATAACCCCAAAATCTATACTGAGCATGAAGCTCTGTAGCCACTATTCTGTGCTATGCTGTGCAGCACTGTGCTGTGGTGTGATGTGAAGTGCTGTACAATGCTGTGCAGTGCTGTGCTGTGGAGTGCAGTGCTGTGGTGTGCTGTGCAGTGCTGTGGTGTGCTGTGCAGTGGGGTGGTATGACGTAAAGTGCAGTGCTGTGATGTGATGTGCAGTGGGGTGGTATGATGTGAAGTGCTGTGCAGTGCTGTGATGTGAAGTGCTATACAGTGCTGTGCAGTGCTATAGTGTGCAGTGCTGTGCTGTGCTGTAGTGTGCAGTGTTGTGCAGTGCTGTACAGTGCTGTCACGTGAAGTGCTGTGATGTGATGTGAAGTGCTGTCCTCTGCAGTGCTGTGGTGTGAGGGAAGGGCTATGTAGTGCAGTGCTGTGCCGTTCTAGCCTGTTCTATTCAGGATGGCTGAGTACTTACCCAAAGGGAAATTGGGAGAGGTGAGGAGATGCTTTGAATAGAGGCCATACTTGCCTTACCTTCTTTTAGTAATGGGCCCTAGGACAATCGATAAAACAGTTCAGATGTCTTATACTAGGATGATGAGAGTTATGTGTTGTATCATTCGAAGATGTATGAGAGTTATGTGTTTTATCTTTTGAAGATTGTTTGGCTGTAGTAGAACCAGGAGCAGTCACTGTGCTGGATATCATAGCCATAGGCTGGGTATTTGTAGCCTTTGTTATGTTTCTTATACCTTAAGTATATGATACCAAAAATACTATTAACTGTGGTTTGTGTGTGTTTGTTGTTTTAGCATTGTTGGAAGTGAGATCCAAGGCCTTATGTATACTGGGCAAGTGCTATATCACTGGACTACAGCCAAAGCCTTAACTTTCATTTTTGTCATTCATCCCACCTCAAAAGAGTTTGTAGAGTCGGATTCATAATATAAGGCTGAGTTTCCAATGTATTTGAAAGATAACCTCAAAAATAAGCTGAGTAGCAAAGCTCAATCGACTGACACTGGCATGCCCTCCTCTTCTGCTGTGGCGTTCCACAGTGAGGAACATCGTTGCAAAGTGCCAGTGCTACTTGGCATGGGATAGCTCTCTCTGGTCTTGGTTTCTAGGATCAGCCATCCTCCAAGGCCCCTGAGGAGATAGCGGCATGAAAGTAGGCCAAAAGATTGGCAACCCCCACCCAAAGCTTACTGGTCTTTCATTCTTTCCCTTCAAACAACTTACATAAACCTTACTGGATAATAGAAAAGCAGGGTGGCGGATAGGAGAGAGCCAATGCAAGATCACTGTCATCCACCCATTCTCCCCCATCCCCTGGATCTAGATAACAGATGCTCCTCAAGTCAAATGATTGAAGACTCAGTCAAGATATAAAGTAAATAAATACCCAAGTAGACTCTAAGAGGATGAGACAGAAATACTGGAATTAAAGCCCTAAAAAGGGAGCAATTGGTTTTTTTATTTATTTTCTTTGTTTTTCTTTGGGTTCACCTTCTTATTTAGCTTCTCAAAGGGGAGCAATTGGATGCATAGGAAAGGAAAGAATAAAAACATAAAAAGCCTCTTTCGAGACTGGGTTCATAGTTCTGTTTGCCACTTAACTTCGTGTGCCAAAAAAGATGTGTAAGGGGTACCAGAACTGCATCTTCAACTCTAGCCTTCCCTGAGGGTGCTGCTTTTCTAGTAGCAAACCTCAAATGGAAGAAGTTGGGTATACTTCTGGCTACTTTACCCATGTACAACTTGGCAGCTCCCTCTCATTGCCAATAATAATTCTGTGGCAGAATATGGTATTATTTGAAGATTAAATTCTTAGAAGGGGTGGGGCATGGGGCAGTGTATATAGATAAAGAATCAGTGTTTGCTGTACAATTTCGGGGAGTTGTCAATCCCATGCAATGCTATTATTTTTCTGACCCTTACTGTTTGTGCATTTGTGTCCTCCGCCTTTCCCCTCTTGGCTGACATTGATATGCCTGCCATATTGTCATCAAGGGTCATACTTCAATAAAAGGTGCTAAGGACAACAGAGACTGTCTCTTATGTTTTGCTTATGGAATTATCTAATATATCTAATATCAATTATCTAATATTCTGATGAAAAATAGTAGAACAAATGTGGTTACTTATCTATAGTCTTCCCTACACAGCTATATGGCCAGAGCCTTATCCATAGTCTTAAACTTATAGCCTGACACCCTAGGGATAGTATTAATGCTGTACCATTCATTATTCCCAGTAAAACAGCAGTCTGCAATAGCCTTCTTAGGGGACTAGCTTTTAGACACCTACTCCTACTCCTACTACTGAAAGATAAAAATAACCACCAGTCTTACCCAGCTGTGAATCCTGCAGGCCACAGTAACATCTGGCCTGACAAAACAATCCACCTGGTACAATAGTGGCACAAGCATCATAGCCTTCCCTCCGCTACCCTGCCCTCCCATCTTATCTGTCAAATGGGAAAATAATATACTGTAGGTATTATAATTTGGAATAAATTTTAATTTGCAAATATTAAATAAAAGCTCTGAGGCATATACTGAGGCATTGCTAGAAAGGCAGAATTCCAGGCCCCAACCCAAGGCCCAAGACAACAGTCTGACTGTTAATTAAATTCTTGGGAGATTCATGTGTTTAATATTAAAGTTTGGAAGCACTAATACATCACAAACATACCCAGGAAAAGTCACTATTTTATAGTCTTGATTCTATGTTTATCCTAAATATATCTTCGCTCTTCTCATATTGATCACAGCTGTCCAAATACAGTTTCCAGATCCAAGGTTGATATATCTCTTAGCTCATTTTGAGCTGCTATAACAATGTATTTATTTATAGTGAATTAAAATGTACTAGCTTATAGTTCTAGAGGCTTAGAAGTCCAAGATCAAGGATCCAGAACCTCTTGAGAGCCTTTTTTCTGTACCTCATTACAGAAGAAGGTGAGAGGAAACAAGAGATCAAACCCAGAACTTAGGTCCTTTTACAATCAGTAGCAATAGAGTCTTGAGGGTGGAGGCCTTGTGGCCTAGGTGCCTCCCACTAGGCTCATATCACTGTTACAGTAAGAATTAAGTTTTCAAAACATACTTTTTGGAGACACATTCAAACTATAGCAGTACACAGAATCAAAGGAACAATCTGAAAAGGAAATTAAATAATTCCTGACTGTTGCTCTTACAAAGATACAGATAAATGTTTGAGGTGATGACTATACCAGTTCCTTCATCTGATTTATACACTGTGAATATATAGAAATGTCATGCCATATTCCCAAGTACAATTTCTGTGGATAGATTCTAAATACAAAACTAATGGGTTAAAGGGGGAAATAATTTGATTAACTGTAGCATAGAAAAGAACAAAATAATCAGAAATATATTTATGAAAATGCAAGACTTTCCCCTTAAGAACAATGAAATATTGATTAAAAAGATTGGGAAAGCTTTAAACAAGAAAATACCCATATTCATGGTTTATAAGACATAATATCACTAAGATGATTATATACCTCAAACTGATTTACAAGTTCAACATAATTCTTGTGAAAATTCATACTGTTTTCTTTGCCTAAATTACATTATCATCCTAAAATTCATATAGAATCTACCAGGACTCAGAATAGCCAAAACTAGCTCTAAAAAAGTATAGGACTTAGATTTTCAATTTTAATGTCAAAATCTATTACAAATTAACAGTAAAGGAGATAGTTATTATAAGCACAGTGACATACAAACAAATGAAATAAAAAATTAAAAATAAACCTTCAAAATTATAGTCATTTTCAATGAGGGCACTGAGTCAAAAAGGGAGGGAAAGAGGATGTGGCTCAGTAGATAATGTGCTTGTAAGCGTGAGGACCTAAGTTCAGATCCCGCCGTCAGGGTGTGATGGGATATGTTTATATCCCCAGTGCTGAGAGTTGAAGACATGCAGAACTTTGGCGGTTAATGGCCAGCCTGCCTCTAGCCAAATCAGTGAGCTTCAGGTCCACTGGAGAGACTGTCTCAGAAAACAATGTGCAGAGCAATAGAAGAAATATAGTCATGAGTTGAGCTCTGGCCTCCGCAGGCTCCCACACACATGCACATATGCATGCATAAACCACATACATAAAATCCAGACAATTATTTTTCTCTAAATAGTGTTGATGTAGCTAGATACCTACATAGAAAATATGACCTTGGACAAAAGACATTGCTCCAAAAAAATATGTATGTCTTAATCTGCTTGAATTTCTGTAACTTACTACCATTAACTGAGTGCACTGAACAACAAACATTGGTTTCTTCTGTTCTGGAGCACAGGAAGTTCCTGGCCAGCGCTAACTGAACTTAGCAGGTTATCAAGAAACGAAGGAGGAGAAGGGGAGGAAGAATGAAGTTGGGAAGGAATGTGTTGGGGAGATGCAGATACAAGGAGAGTTGGATGAGGAATGGGAAATATGATCGTGTACTGATAAATTCTACAACAGGAATGAACCTTCAGCATTGTTTGTATTAAGTGAAAAGGAGCCAAAAGCAAAGGTCCATATTCTTTGATTCAGTTTATTCAAAAATATCGCAAATAGACAAATCTATTTGGCAAAGGACATGTTAGTGATTAGCATGGCCTAAAGGACCAAGGGGGATGAGGAATGATTGATACGGAGCATAACATTGCTTTGGAGGACAATGGAAACATTTTAAAATTAGAATATCATCATGATTGTATGACTCTTCCAACGTACTAACAAGGTATTGAATCATATGCTCTAACCTCGTTAGTCACAAGGTACAAGGTCCTAGTAAGTTTTATAGAAAATATTCCTTGTTTCATCAGTTTCACTCCCATTTACAAACTGATTATCGTAGAATTCATTCCTAGATATATCATAAAACTTCTACAGACCCTGATTTCCTTCCCTCACCCTGCTCTGCACACAACATAAACATTTTCCTTGGACTTGCAGATAAAATATCTCCAGGCGAAGGAGTTTCTTATAGAAGGGAGAATTTCTGATAAACAATCCTGCCATTATCAACATTCCCCATCCTGGAGTTAATTCCGGGCCACTTGTAAGATGACTGTATATAGACAGAAGAAAATGCTCCGTTCTGAATAGAAGGGAAATGACGCCTACTTTGCATGCTGTCTACTCAGGCGCCAATTTGAGGGAAATTGTGTGAAAGCCTCTACTCTCCAAGCCCATCTTCTGATGTGGAGTCCCGTCTCCCATGGTCCATATTTTCACCCACCTTTTACATATCTGAACATTCACTTTTTAAAAAGGTCCTCATTCAAGCTTTAAAACTGCCTTATGAATTTTTGAAAATTATAATTTTGAAAATAGATACTGACAATTGGCTCAGCATGTCTTGTTATTTGTATATGAAATGAAGGGAAGGGTGTGGTATGACCTGTTCACACTCTTAAAAGTGGAAAAGCTAGACATCTCTATTCTCATGAAGCTTCCATCCTAATGAAACTGATAAATCAATCAATGATTGTGTAGTAATATATATATGTATACATATACATATATACACAATGAGACTACACTATCACTTCACCTTCTTTCAGTGACACAGAACCACTTATTGATTTTTCACAGCTGTAATCAATTCATTAAGCTCATAAATCTTTGTTATTAGATTAAATAGAATATTTCATATTAATTTTCACAAGAGAATAATGCTACATGAACACAAGAGTATAAATATCTCTTCAAAATACTGATTTAATTTCCTTAGGTTATCTAGTTATTAAATCACTAGGTCACGTCATGTTCATACTTTTAATTTTCAAAGAACTTTCTTACCATTTTCTAATTTACTGCTGATCTACTTTACCTTCCCAATACCCATGTGAATGGTTTCTCTTTTCTGTACACACTGAAAAACATTTTTCTTGTCTTTTTTAACGTAATTTTTTATTGAATCTTTAGGAATTTCAAACCATGCACCCTAATTCCACTCACCTCTCAGTTCCTCCATACCTCCTCCCTTCTGCAGTGCCCCCCCAAATGAACATTAAAACATCAAATCAAAACAAGCAAGCAAAAAAACACAAAGAAAAAACAAAAAGAATTTAAAAAGGCAAACAAAACCTCTTCCTCCCTCTGTCTTTCCTGCCTCTCCTTCATTCATCCTGGTGGCATTGGGAGCTGCACTGTGTCACATTGTACACCCTTTTGTCTAATCAGCTTTTACTTGCAAATGTTTGTTGCCATGAGTCACTGGCATGGTTCAAGGCCTGTGGTTTTGGATACACCATCATCACTGGATCCTCACCAAAACTTGTCTGGGGTATGCTGCAGCCACCCTGAGTCATGGAGATCCTGCCGGTATTGTTCCACATCACCAGTCCCTTCATGAGCTCCAGCAGGTCCTAGATGGGATAGATGTTAGAGTGTGCCAACCCCAGGCCCAGCTGTGGACTTGGGTGGTAGTTAAGTCCAGGTCACTGGGGCCTGCCATCTCAGGAGATGGTTGGAGCCAACTTTCCTATGCCTGTGACATTAGAGACAGCTTTCCCCAGTCCATGGTGAGGGGTGGGGCCACCTTTCCCAAGTGCGAAGGGGACGGAGCTCTCCCATGAAGGTAGGGGCCAGTTCATTTGCTGCAGCTTCCAGAAAGGGACAAGGCCCTCTATAGGGCCAGCAAAGGGCAGGGTCATCTCAGTATTGCCCTCTGATTCCATCAGCCATGGTTCCCATGGTTCCCTGAGGTGACAAAGGCCACAAATATCAACACTGACCCTGGTTCCAGTTGGGTCATAGACCTAGACATGGCCCTCATTGCATCTCTGACCCAGATGTCACCATGGCATCCAGTAGCAGCACAGGCCCCTGAGATCTACATGGCCCTAGCATGTTCCTTGGCCCCAACATGTACTCAGATGGCTGACCTGATCCCAGCATCCACATGGGCTACGAACTTCAACACAGACCTGCTCTGCAGTGGGACCACGTTTTCTTGTCTTTTTGATAACAATTCGTTATGACAATATGGATAAATCTGAAGGGCATCATCTTAAGTAAAATAAGTGAAACATGAGATGAAAGATGCTGTATGATCTCATGTATATACAAACTCAAAACATGCTTAACATGGAAACCGAGTAGAATGGTGGTTACGAAGGACAGGAACATGAGGAGGATACTAAGGATGCAAAGTTACAGTCATGGAGATAGGATGTGAGTCTAGAGGTCTAATATACAGCAGGAGGACTATGGTTAGCAACACTGCATTGCATACTGAAAAGTTACTAAGAACATAAAATAAAAAATATAATTTGGAAGAAAATGGATATTTTACTAGTGTTATTGTCATTAACCTCTTTACTATATATACGTATATCAAAATATATTGTTGTAGAGATATTCACTTTTTTACCAAATAAAAATCATTATGAGAATTTTTAAATGCCTATCAACAGACGACATTGTTATGATTTCAGCCACAATAAGGCTGACACTTCCAGGTTCTAGGGCCATGCATGTGAGAACAAGCCCTCGGGTAGAAGTGCCTAATCACCCCCCCCCCCTTCGCGTGACCCACGTGCTTGCATGGTTGCATTATCCATGTATGGCTCAGTTAAGCCCTTGCACGCATGCATGCATAAGTCCTGTCATCTGAGTATGATGTAACCACATCAACCCCCTGTGCGCATGCGCTAGGCAGCTTTTAAAAGCTGGACACGCCATCTTTGCTCTCTCTCTCTCTCTCTGCACACTGACTTCCCAGGCCTGTACACACTCTCTCTAATAAACTCCCAAGCAGGTTTGTTGCGTGTTCCGTGTTTCCTTCTCACTCGTGCCAGGTAATTTCAGATATATTATTACTGAAGAACATAATTTAAACAACTAGGTTGAGTTCCACTACTTCCACAAAAAACCTAAGTTACATCATATTGGGAATATGTGGGTTGTTCAATCATGGCCAAAGCCTAAATATCCAAGGCTCTGATCAAAACACCCCTCCTTTTGGGCAGTGTATGACACCATTCTCTGGCTGTAATCTTCAGGTCTCAAGTTTAGAATTGTGGCCAATAGCACAAATTCTAATTGGTCTTAATAATAAAAACCCGGAGTCAGATATTAGGGGGTGAAAAGTGAAAGATCAGAGAAGCAGAGCAGCCAGCCACTAGAGTTCTTACCCCTACGAAATCCTCAGACTGAAAAGGGACAAACTCCTGTCTCTGCCTGCCCTATATTCCTCTCTCTGCCCAGCCATATCACTTCCTGTCTCCTATCTATACAGATCTGTCGTAAGCCACACTTTGGGGTGACTTCTACCACGGTCCTAGCTACAATAGGTTTGTACGTTCCAGGATAGGGGCATGAGGATGAATGTTAGAAATATTAGGCATGAGAAAAAGAAATATGAAAGAAATACCGAGACATGGGATAGTACCAGGAGGGCAACTCAGTGAATACTGAATGTTGAATTCACCCGCATTTATTTTCCATACCCTTTTATACCCCAATACAAAAGGGGGAGAAGGAGGCAAAAGACAGCTTTAACATGACACAGAGGACAACCAGAACAGTTACTTGCTTCAATACTGGAGATATCAAGTCATTATTTCCCCAGTAAAGTTATATAATGGTTGGGGCAGAAATATGCAGGGAATACACCCTAGACAAAGTATCCTGTAGGCAGACACTCCCCATGTCAAGCCTTCTATTTTAAAAGAAAGAGCAGAAGTAGGCTTGAAGTCTCTGACTTTTGGTCAGAGTGGAGATGATCCACCTCTATGGACCATCTTAATGTCCAAAACACCAAGTAACCACACCCTAGGTCAGGATTTCTTGTTTGTAGCCACACCTGTTGTCAACAACTTTGAAAGAGCAAAAATAAGCTCAAACTCTCTGACATCCAGACAAGGTGGAACAGGCTCACATCTGTGTGTGTCCCCACACAAGTCTTCAGACCTCTATGGTTAACTAGTGGCTAACTCCACCCTCTAATCCTCAGGCAAGCTTTATTTGTTAGAACACAAACAAAATATCACCATGTTTCGCCCTTTTTTGTCTAAAATAAAAAGGTTATAACTAATATAAGAAAAACTATATACAATAACAATATACAACATATACAGGCAATAAATACATCAACGATGTCTAGTCCAGAAACATTTGACAAATTCAGAGAAAATACTCCATTTTCTGTCCTATTTTGATGAGTCGAAAAGGTTGTACCTAATTCACTTTCTATTCTAAATTGCATTACCAAAACTATCTTTCTATGTCTCTCAACCTTATACACTTTACGGTTCTTAAGTGAACTTCTTTTCTGAATCTGGTATCAAGGAAAACTATAACTCTAAAGTTTTCAACTCCCTCAGAGACCCAAGAAGGAAATAATATACCTGAGTAAGCAGGAAATGCAAGGAAGCAACTTCCAGAACATGTGAGAAATGACAGGAACAGACGGTTGTGTGGAGAGTCACCCAAGGTTCATCTGTAACATTAGGGCATCCGTCTTCAGCCTACAGGCCTAGCATATCTGACAGACTTTTCTGTGAAGGAGGACATCCCAGAGTACCTCTCCGGCCTTAACTGATTGAAGGCATGGCATGTATTTGAATGCTCATTTTCCCTCAAGGTATTCATTTCCTATCTTAAAGGAATAATTAATGGAATTCGCCTCCTCCAGCACTGAGTTGATTGTATTTTTCACTGAGGAAATAATTTGGGAAAAGGCCATTAGTGAATAATCTTCTTGATTTTAAAATGTCGTGGGTTAAATGTGAATAAATCAAAGTGCTTAAAAACTATACAATCCCTGTCCTGATAGGTTTCATTTATCAGTTTGGTAAATGGGCATTAGCAGACTAAACACATTAGGAGATAGAACAAATGACTTCTAATTGAGAAAAATCCTTATTTGAGCTAAGCTTAAAAGGATATTGCTGCAAAGACTTATAAATGACTAGACATTTAAAGGCGCTTTATAAATATAGCAATGTTACTTATCTTCTAACAAAGTAGGTAAGAGTAAAAAGAGGCAGAGAAAACTAATGTGGTTGTGAATAAATTAGATAATGCTCTCTCTTTTGGACAGGATTTGATCATGTTCCCACATGCTGGTAGCTATTTTATTAAATAATCGTGTCATAAGAATCAAACAATTAATAAAAATCTTTTATAAACTATTCTATATTTCACAAAGTGTACCCTGGTACGGAAGCATTCTCAGAGTCCTCTGGACCTTGCTAGAATGACGCTCAGACTTCATACCTGCTACCATTTCTGCCACAGTCCACAACTAATGTTCCTCTCAGTTCAGTGAAAGGGTAGACATGAATAGGTAATCCCCTGCTTTCATCCAGACTCTGAGAATAAGGTGTATACAATACTATGCTCATATCCGCTATTCAAACAGCCCACCAACCCAACCTCTTCCGACTGGTCTCATTGCTCACAGAATGAAGTTCTAAGACATATGACATGTCTTCTCTGGACATCTGACTCAGACTTCTGACAGCTTCCACACTCATCCCAGGCTCAAACTCATTCTGCAGAAGAATCCCGCAGCCTCATTGCTCGGTGCTTTCTCTATCTAAAAAGGTCTGCTTCACTTAGCTTTCCCCTACTTAGTTAAATCCACTCTATACTATGGCATCAGCTCATATTTTTACTCATTCAGAAGTAGTCCTTCACGATGCTAATAAGACTGTATGCAATTCTGATGTGCCCTCTCTCTCCATTTAGACGGTAGGCTTCTAGGGGGCAGACACTAATTCATCCCACTAGTACTCACGACAGTGGTCCTAGCTCCTCTGAAGGCCCAGGATAAAAGGTTCAGAACTACAGGCTTCAGGAAGCCTTTCTTGTGGGTTTTAAGTTTTGGAGGTAATTTTACATGGCTTTATCCTTGTGGACAAATTGATCAAATGTTACAGTCTCTTAAAGTTTGATTCTAAGTCTCTCTCTCTCTCTCTCTCTCTCTCTCTCTCTCTCTCTCTCTCTCTCTCTCTCTGTCTCTCTCTCTCCAACTCAGCCACACCTCTGTACCTACAGTACAGCTTATCTCCCAGAACAAAATAACTTCCAAATGGGTATATGCAGTTTCTGGCTATTATGAATAGAGCAGCAATAAACATGGTACCCATACCATGGTTCATACAAAGCAGACTGCCCGTAAATCCACCGGTGGTAAAGCGCCCAGGAAACAACTGGCTACAAAAGCCAATCACAAGAGTGCGCCCTCTACTGGAGGGGTGAAGAAACCTCATCGTTACAGGCCTGGTACTGTGGCACTCTGAAATCAGACGCTATCAGAAATCCACTGAACTTCTGATCCGCAAACTCCCCTTCCAGCGTGTGGTGCGAGAAATTGCTCAGGACTTCAAAACAGATCTGTGCTTCCAGAGTGCAGCTATTGGTGCTTTGCAGGAGGCAAGTGAGGCCTATCTGGTTGGCCTTTTTGAAGATACCAACCTGTGTGCTATCATGCCAAATGTGTAACAATTATGCCAAAAGATATCCAGCTAGCACACCGCATTACGCGGAGAACGTGCTTAAGAGTCCACTATGAGGGGGAAACATTTCATTCTCAAAAAATTTTTCTCTTCTTCCTGTTATCAGTAGTTCTGAATATTAGATATTTTTTCCATGGGGTCAAAAGGTACCTAAGTATATGATTGCGAGTGGAAAAATCGGGGACAGAAATCAGGTATTGGAAGTTTTTCCATTTTCATTTGTGTGTGAATTTTTTATATAAATACAAGATGTAAAGCATTAATGCAAGCAGAATGTTCCAGTGAACACATTTCAACAGTTCAATTTCATAACAGCTATAAATAAACCTGTTAAAATTTTCTGGACAATGCCAACATTTGGATTTTTTAAAAAATAAGTAAATTTCTTATTGACAGCAACTAAGTAGTGTCTGTAACATTTTTATCATCTTGAAATTAGGGGTGGTGATACTTCCAGTTGGTTTTATTATTAGTATTATTCAGGATTGTTTTAGCTGTTCTGAAATTTTTGTGTTTCCATATGGAAGTTTAAAAATATTTTTCACTCTCTCTGAAGTACTGTGTTGGAATTTTGATGGGACTTTCATTAAATCTATAGATTTTTTGGTAGAATGGCCATTTTCATAATTAATTAATTAATCCTACCAACCCACAAGCACAAGAAATCTTTTCATCTTCTGTCTTCTTCTTCTTTCAATGTTTTAAAGTTTTGAATATATATAAGTATTTCACTTGCTTGGTTAGAGTTATTCCAAGATACTATTGTTTTTATTTTTCCTTTTAATTTTTTAAATTATAATTTAATTACAATATCTCCCCTTTCTCTTTCTTCCCTCCAAATACCCCATATATCCTTCCCTGCTCTCCTTGAAATTCATAACTTCTTTTTAAATAATTGCTATTGCATACATATGTGTATATACATTCACATATATTTCTAATTATAACCTATTCAGTCCTTATAATGCTACCTGTATGTAAATTTTCAGGCTAATGTGAAAGGTACCCTTTCCCTGATTTATTTCTCAGTCTGTTTATATATAAGAAGGCTATTAATTTTTGTGTATAAATTTCATATCCTCTTTCTTTGCTGAAAGTGTTTATCAGCTATAGAAGTTTCTTGGCTTTAATAATGTAAAAAAAATCATACCAGATAAGCATACTTTGACTTCTTCCTTCCTATTTGTATCCCCCTGGTCTCCTCCAGTTGTCTAATTGCCCTGGCCAAGACTTCAGGTACTATATGGATGGAATAGGTATGACAGCGGACATCCTTGTCTTGTTCCTGATTTTAGTGGAATTGCTTTGAGTTTCTCTCCATTTAGGTTTATGTGGGCTATATTCTTACCGTAGACTGACTTTAGGTATGTCCCTTGTATCACAGTCTCTCCAGGACTTTTATCATGAGGTGCATTGGATTTTATCAAAGACTTTTTCTGTGACTAATTAAATGATCACTTTTTTTTTTAGTCTGTTGGCACCACCACACAAACTATAATTTTCTTTTATTACTGGGTCTTTTGTGTGTGTGTGGTTTCAGTATCAGGGTATAGTAGCTTCATAAAAAGAATTTAGGGATGTTCCTTCAGTTTATTTTTGTGGGGTATTTCAGGAGGATTGACATTAATTCTTCCTTGTAGGCCTGGTAGAATTCTATGCCAAACCCATCTGGTGCTTTTGAGGGTCCCTACAAATGCTAGAGATAACCTGTGGGAGGCAGGAAAGCAATTCAATTCAACACTACTCACTTCTCAGTGCTGGTTCAAACTTCTAGAGCCTGAAACCAGGCAGTTTTTATTTTAGGCATTGGAATGCAGCACAGTTTTTGGGGGAAAAAAAAACTTTTTGGTAACAATTATCTTAATGCACAATGAAGCTTAAAGCAAAGTGCATGTGACCTCTTCCATAAAGAAGGGTTCCATAGTTTAACAACCTAGGGTCTGGTGGGTTATCTATCATACAGATAACAGAGAGGTCACCAAGCTATAAAGTAATGTGACACCTTGTGTGAGGATGGATTCTACTGACTGAGAAGCAATGCTTAAGATAAAAGGCTAGGAGGAGGCATCTGGGATAAACGTAAGTCTAGGGTAGCAGTTCTCAACCCCTTTTGGGGTAGAATGATGCTTTCACAGGGGTCGCTTAAGACAATTGGAAGACACATGTTTACATTATGATTCACAAGAGTAGCAAAATTATAGTTATGAATAAGTAATGGAAATAATTTTATGGCTGTGGATCACCACATAAGAAATGGTAGCAAAGACCCTTTCACTAAGGCTACCAGCCCAGACCAGTGAGTGCCTGACTAGAGGGCAGGCCTCAAGGTCCCCGCCAGGGAAAGCGGGCCCCTGCTGCTGGGGCTGCAGTCTCTGCTGTGATCTCCTGGACCTGCTCTGCCTGCGCCCTACTTCCCTTAGTCCCTGGCTCATTGGGGCATCCAGGAGTTCCTGTGTAGGTGCCAGAAGTTTCATCGGGACGGGTGAGTGTGTACTATCCTGGGGCGGACGGTCCCGGTAGAGAGCACAAACGCCCCTCCCCCAGCTCCTGCTGCAAAGCTTTCTCTCCTACACACCCGCCCCCACCCCCACCCCCAAGCCTGCCTTGTCTGCAAGGTCCTTTACTGTGGAACAGTTTCCTGCCCTCTCACTGAGGCTACCAACCCAGAGTAGTGAGGGCCTGACTAGAGGGCAGGCCTCAAGGTCCCCGCCAGGGAAAGCGGGCCCCTGCTGCTGGGGCTGCAGTCTCTGCTGTGATCTCCTGGACCTGCTCTGCCTGCGCCCTACTTCCCTTTGTCCCTGGCTCATTGGGGCATCCAGGAGTTCCTGTGTAGGTGCCGAGAAGTTTCATCGGGACGGGTGAGTGTGTGCTATCCTGGGGCAGACGGTCCCGGTAGAGAGCACAAACGCCCCTCCCCCAGCTCCTGCTGCAAAGCTTTCTCTCCTACACACCCGCCCCCACCCCCACCCCCAAGCCTGCCTTGTCTGCAAGGTCCTTAGCTGTGGAACAGTTTCCTGCCCTTTCACTAAGGCTACCAGCCCAGACCAGTGAGTGCCTGACTAGAGGGCAGGCCTCAAGGTCCCCGCCAGGGGAAGCAGGCCCCTGCTGCTGGGGTTGCAGTCTCTGCTTGTGATCTCCTGGACCTGCTCTCCCTGCCCCCTATTTCCCTTGGTCCCTGGCTCATTGGGGCCACCAGGAATCCCTGCATAGGTGCTGAGAAGTCCCATCTGGATGGGTGAGTGTGTGCTATCCTGGGGCGCACTGTCCCGGTAGAGAGCACAAACGCCCCCCCCCCCAGCTCCTGCTGCAAGGCTTTCTTTCCTACACACCCGCCCCCCACCCCCACCCCCAAGCCTGCCTTGTCTGCAAGGTCCTTTACTGTGGAACAATTTCCTGCCCTTTCACTGAGGCTACCAACCCAGAGTAGTGAGGGCCTGACTAGAGGGCAGGCCTCAAGGTCCCCGCCAGGGAAAGCGGGCCCCCGCTGCTGGGGCTGCAGTCTCTGCTGTGATCTCCTGGACCTGCTCTGCCTGCGCCCTACTTCCCTTTGTCCCTGGCTCATTGGGGCATCCAGGAGTTCCTGTGTAGGTGCCGAGAAGTTTCATCGGGACGGGTGAGTGTGTGCTATCCTGGGGCAGACGGTCCCGGTAGAGAGCACAAACACCCCTCCCCCAGCTCCTGCTGCAAGGCTTTCTCTCCTACACACCCGCCCCCACCCCCACCCCCAAGCCTGCCTTGTCTGCAAGGTCCTTAGCTGTGGAACAGTTTCCTGCCCTTTCACTAAGGCTACCAGCCCAGACCAGTGAGTGCCTGACTAGAGGGCAGGCCTCAAGGTCCCCGCCAGGGAAAGCGGGCCCCCGCTGCTGGGGCTGCAGTCTCTGCTGTGATCTCCTGGACCTGCTCTGCCTGCGCCCTACTTCCCTTTGTCCCTGGCTCATTGGGGCATCCAGGAGTTCCTGTGTAGGTGCCGAGAAGTTTCATCGGGACGGGTGAGTGTGTGCTATCCTGGGGCAGACGGTCCCGGTAGAGAGCACAAACACCCCTCCCCCAGCTCCTGCTGCAAGGCTTTCTCTCCTACACACCCGCCCCCACCCCCACCCCCAAGCCTGCCTTGTCTGCAAGGTCCTTAGCTGTGGAACAGTTTCCTGCCCTTTCACTAAGGCTACCAGCCCAGACCAGTGAGTGCCTGACTAGAGGGCAGGCCTCAAGGTCCCCGCCAGGGAAAGCGGGCCCCTGCTGCTGGGGCTGCAGTCTCTGCTGTGATCTCCTGGACCTGCTCTGCCTGCGCCCTACTTCCCTTAGTCCCTGGCTCATTGGGGCATCCAGGAGTTCCTGTGTAGGTGCCAGAAGTTTCATCGGGACGGGTGAGTGTGTACTATCCTGGGGCGGACGGTCCCGGTAGAGAGCACAAACGCCCCTACACTAAGGATACCCAACCAGAGCAGTGAGTGCCTGCCTAGCGGGCAGGCCTCAGCAACCCCCGAAAGGGAGCGCAGGCACCTCCAGCTTGTACTGCAGTGTCGCCTGTGTTCTACTTGACCCCGCCCGACCCCTTGCATTCGGCCTTCTTTACGCGGGTCATTGGAATACCACGCATCCATGTTTTGGTGTTGAGGAGTTCACCTGGAAGAGAACGGTTCCTGCCCCTACACTGAGGAGATACACCTAGAGAGTTAGTCACAGCAAAGACTGGTCCAAGACATCAGGCCTCTCCTGGCTCCATTTGAAGGAAAAGATGGGCAGGCGCCAATGCAAGAATTCCCCCAACAACTTGAAAGGCAACGTGACATCACCAGGATCCAGGAATCCCGAAATGAGAAGTGTACACCCTAATCCAGAAGAATTAGAAGAATTCGACTCAAAAGTGAATTTTATGAAAATAATAGAGGACCTTAAACAGGAGGTGAAAAACTGCCACAACCAATTAGAGATTACAAACAAAAAGGTAGAGGAAATGAATAAATCTCTCAAAGATACCCAAGAAAACCAAGAGAAACAAGAAAAAGTAATCAAACAGGTAAGGGAAACAGTTCAAGACTTGAAGAATGAAGTGGAAGTAATAAAGAAAACACAAACCGAGGGAAGGATGGAGATGGAAAATTTGAATAAACGAACAGGAACTACAGAGACAAGTACCACCAACAGATTACAAGAGATAGAAGAAAGAATCTCAGACACTGAAGATACCATAGAGAAAATAAACACTCTCATCAAAGAAAACAGCATAACCAACAAATTCTCATCACAAAACATTCAGGAAATCTGGGACACAATAAAAAGACCAAACCTAAGAATAATAGGGATAGAAGAAGGAGAAGATCTACAGCTCAATGGTCCAGAAAATATATTTAATAAAATTATAGAAGAAAACTTTCCCAACCTTAAGAAAGATATTCCTTTGAAGGTCCAAGAAGCATACAGAACACCAAATCGACTGGATCAAAAAAAAACATCTCCTCGTCATATAATAATCAAAACACAAAACATACAGAATAAAGAAAGAATATTAAGAGCTGCAAAGGAAAAAGGTCAAGTTACCTATAAAGGTAAACCTATCAGACTTACACCTGATTTCTCTATGGAAACCATGAAAGCCAGAAGGTCCTGGATAGATATACTGCAGAAACTACGAGACCATGGATGCAAGCCCAGACTTCTATACCCAGCCAAGCTTTCGTTCACTATAAATGGAGAAAACAAAATTTTCCAGGATAAAAACAAATTTAAACAATACGTAGCCACAAATCCAGCCCTTCAGAAAGTAATTGAAGGAAAATCACAAACCAAGGAGTCCAACAATGCCCACAATAACTCAGACATCTAATGACCCTTCACCAGCACAACTTGAAGAAGGGAAACACACAAACTCTACTACCAAAGGAAAGAAGGAAAGAAAGGAAAAATGACTGGAGTTAACAACCACTGGTCATTAATATCACTTAATATCAATGGACTCAACTCACCTATAAAGAGGCACAGGCTAAGAGATTGGATACGAAAACAGGATCCAACATTCTGCTGCTTACAAGAAACACACCTCAACCACAAAGACAGACATCTACTCAGAGTAAAGGGCTGGGAAAAGGTTTATCAAGCAAACGGACCTAAGAAACAAGCAGGTGTGGCCATACTAATTTCTAAGAAAGTTGACTTCAAACTAAAATCAATCAAAAGAGATGGAGATGGACATTTTTTACCCATAACAGGAACAATTCACCAGGATGAAGTCTCAATCCTGAATATCTATGCCCCTAATATAAAAGCACCCACTTATGTAAAAGAAACGTTACTAAAACTCAAGGCAGTCATCAAACCACACACACTAATAGTAGGAGATTTCAACACTCCTCTCTCACCAATGGACAGGTCAATCAGACAGAAACCTAACAGAGAAATAAGAGGATTAAGGGAGGTAATGAATCAAATGGACTTAACAGACATCTATAGAACATTCCACTCAAATAAGAAAGAATATACCTTCTTCTCTGCAGCTCATGGAACCTTCTCGAAAATAGACCACATACTCGGTAACAAAGCAAACTTACACAGTTACAAAAAAATATCGGTAACCACCTGTGTCTTATCAGATCACCATGGATTAAAGTTAGAATTCAACAACAATGCTATCCCCAGAAAGCCTATGAACTCATGGAAATTGGACAGTCAACTACTGAACCACACCTGGATCAAGGAAGAAATAAAGAAAGAAATTAAAGTCTTTCTTGAATTCAATGAAAACGAAGACTCATCATACTCAAACCTATGGGACACTATGAAAGCAGTGCTAAGAGGAAAGTTCATAGCATTAAGTGCCCACATAAAGAAAACGGAGAAAGCACACATTGGAGACCTAATAGCCCACCTTAAAGCTTTAGAAAGAAAAGAAGCAGACTCACCTAGGAGAAGTAGAAGACTGGAAATAATCAAATTGAGGGCTGAAATCAACAAAATAGAAACACAGAAAACAATCCAAAGAATCAATGAAACAAAAAGCTGGTTCTTGGAGAAAATCAATAAGATTGATAAACCCCTATCCAAACTAATCAAACGGCGGAGAGAGAATACGCAAATTAATAAAATCAGAAACGAAAAGGGAGACATAACCACAGACACAGACGAAATTCAGAGAATCATTAGATCTTACTACAAAAACCTGTATGCCACAAAATTGGAAAATGTAAAAGAAATGGACACTTTTTTAGATAAGTACCATATACCAAAGTTAAACCAGGACCAGGTGAACAATCTAAATAGACCCGTTAGTCGCGAAGAATTAGAAGTTGTTATAAAAAACCTTCCCACCAAAAAAAGCCCAGGTCCAGACGGCTTTAATGCAGAATTCTACCAGAACTTCCAAGAAGACCTAATACCTATACTCCTTAATGTATTTCACAATATTGAAACAGAGAAGTCATTGCCAAATTCCTTTTATGAAGCTGAAGTTACTCTGATACCAAAACCACACAAAGACACAACCAAGAAAGAGAACTACAGGCCAATCTCACTCATGAACATCGACGCAAAAATACTCAATAAAATACTGGCAAACCGAATCCAAGAACACATTAGAAAAATTATCCATTATGATCAAGTAGGCTTCATCCCAGAGATGCAGGGCTGGTTCAACATACGAAAATCTATCAATGTAATCCATCATATAAATAATCTGAAAGAAAAAAACCATATGATCATTTCATTAGATGCGGAAAAAGCATTTGACAAAATTCAACATCCCTTTATGATAAAGGTCTTAGAGAGATTAGGAATACAAGGGTCGTTCCTAAATATAATAAAAGCTATTTATAGCAAGCCGTCAGCTAACATCAAATTAAATGGAGAGAAACTCAAAGCTATTCCACTAAAATCAGGAACACGACAAGGTTGTCCACTCTCTCCATACCTCTTTAATATAGTGCTTGAAATTCTAGCAATAGCAATAAGACAACATAAGGGGATCAAAGGGATTCAAATCGGAAAGGAAGAAGTTAAACTTTCATTATTTGCAGACGATATGATAGTGTACATAAGCGACCCCAAAAACTCCAGCAAAGAACTCCTTCAGCTGATAAACACCTTTAGTAGCGTTGCAGGATACAAGATCAATTCCAAAAAATCAGTTGCCCTCCTATACACAAAGGATAAGGAAGCAGAGATGGAAATCAAAGAAGCATCACCCTTCACGATAGCCACAAATAGCATAAAATATCTTGGGGTAACCCTAACCAAGGAAGTAAAGGATCTATTTGACAAGAACTTTAAGTCAATGAAGAAAGAAATTGAGGAGGATACCAGAAAATGGAAGGATCTCCCTTGCTCTTGGATAGGGAGGATCAACATAGTAAAAATGGCAATTCTACCAAGGGCAATTTATAGATTCAATGCAATCCCCATTAAAATCCCATCAAAATTCTTCACAGAGCTTGAGAGGACAATAATCAACTTTATATGGAGAAACAAAAAACCCAGGATAGCCAAAACAATCTTATATAATAAAGGATCGTCTGGAGGCATTACCATCCCTGACCTCAAACTCTATTACAGAGCCTCAGTATTGAAAACAGCTTGGTATTGGCATAAAAACAGAGAAGTCGATCAATGGAACCGAGTAGAAGACCCTGATTTTAACCCACAAACTTATGAACACCTAATTTTTGATAAAGGAGCTAAAAGTATTCAATGGAAAAAAGAGAGCATCTTCAACAAATGGTGCTGGCAGAACTGGTTGTCAACGTGTAGAAGAATGAAAATAGATCCATATCTATCACCATGCACAAAACTCAAGTCCAAATGGATTAAAGACCTCAATATTAGTCTGAACACACTGAACCTGATAGAAGAAAAAGTTGGAAGTACTCTACAACATATGGGTACAGGAGATCACTTCCTACGTTTATCCCCAGCAGCACAGACATTAAGGGCAACACTGAATAAATGGGACCTCCTGAAACTGAGTAGCTTCTGTAAAGCAAAGGACACTGTCACTAAGACAAAAAGGCAACCCACTGACTGGGAGAAGATCTTCACCAACCCTGCAACAGACAAAGGTCTGATCACCAAAATATATAAAGAACTCAAGAAACTAAACTTTAAAATGCTAATGAACCCAATAAAAAAATGGGGCACTGATCTGAACAGAGAATTCTCAACAGAAGAAATTCAAATGGCCAAAAGACACCTAAGGTCATGCTCAACCTCCTTAGCGATAAGGGAAATGCAAATTAAAACAACTTTGAGATACCATCTTACACCTGTCAGAATGGCTAAAATCAAAAACACCAATGATAGCCTTTGCTGGAGAGGTTGTGGAGAAAGAGGCACACTCATTCATTGCTGGTGGGAATGCAAACTTGTGCAACCACTTTGGAAATCAGTGTGGCGATTTCTCAGGAAATTAGGGATCAACCTACCCCAAGATCCAGTAATACCACTATTGGGAATATACCCAAGAGATGCCACATCAAATGACAAAAGTATCTGTTCAACTATGTTCATAGCAGCATTGTTTGTAATAGCCAAAACCTGGAAACAACCTAGATGCCCTTCAATGGAGGAATGGATGAAGAAAGTGTGGAATATATACATATTAGAGTACTACTCAGCAGTAAAAAACAATGACTTCTCGAATTTTGCGTGCAAATGGATGGAAATAGAAAACACTATCCTGAGTGAGGTATCCCAGACCCAAAAAGAGGAACATGGGATGTACTCACTCATAATCGGTTTCTAGCCATAAGTAAAAGACATTAAGCATATAATGTGCGATCCTATAGAAATTAAATAAGAAAGTGAACCCAAAGAAAATCATATAGTCTTCCGCATGGAGAGGGGGAAGTAGACAAGATTGCAGGGCAAAAAATGGGAACTTGCGGGTGAGGTGGCATGGGGCAAAGGGGAAATGGGATGAGAAATATGAGAAGGGGAGGATGGGAGGAGCTCGGGGGATTGGGATGGTTGGGATATAGGAAGGATGGATACGGGAGCAGCGAAGTATATATCCTATCTAAGGGAGCCATCTTAGGGTTGGCAAGAGACTTGACTCTAGAGGGGTTCGCAGGTGTCCAGGAATATGTCCCCAGCTGGTACCTTGGGCAACTAAGGAGAGGGAACCTGAAATGACCCTATCCTATACTGATGAATATCTTGCATATCACCTTAGAACCTTCATCTGGCGATGGATCAAGGTAGAGACAGAGTCTCAATTTGGAGCAACGGTCTGAGCTCTTAAGGTCCAAATGAGGAGCAGAAGGAGGGAGAACAAGAGCAAAAAATCAGGACCACGAGGGATGCACCCACCCACTGTGACAGTGGAACTGATTTATTAGGAGCCCACCAAGGCCAGCTGGTCTGGGACTGAATAAGCATGGGTTGATTCCGGACTCTCTGAGCATGGCGGTCAACGAAGACTGATGAGAAGCCAAGGACAATGGCACTAGGTTTCAATCCTAATACATGAACTGGCTTTGTGGGAGCTTAGCCTGTTTAGAAGCTCACCTTCCTGGACGTAGATAGAAGACCTTCGTCTTCCCGCAGGGCAGAGAATTTGGACTGCTCTTCAGTATCGAGAGGGAGGGGGAATGGTGTGGGGGGAGGAGAAGAGGAGTGGGGATAGGGGGAGGGGAGTGGGGGGAGGGGGCAATATTTGGGAGGAGGGGAGGGAAATGGGAAACGGGGAGCAGGTGGAAATTTTAATTAAAAAAGAATAAAAATAAAAAAAAAAAAAAAAAAAAAAAAAAAGGGGTAGGGAAGGGAGGAATATGAAAGGATCTACTGTACACGGAGGAGAGAACGGCCATTATTATACTGTATTCATATGCTAATATCCATCTAGACATTAATATCGTCTACATACATGAGATGTGCTGTGATCATAGGTCTTACATTGAATCCTAGGACATATGCAGGTAGTAACTATGCAAGTATGTAAATTAGCTGGACTGGATTGTGGTGTTAATTTTGCAATGTATACATGAATCAAAATATCTAACTGTATACCTCAAATATATTGAATTTGTGTCAATGATATCTCAATGGAGCTGTTCAAAAATAAAAGCAATTTAAAAGGAAAAAAAAAAAAAAAAAAAAAAAGAAATGGTAGCAAAGGGCTGCAGCATTAGAAAGGTTGACCACTAGCCTAGGGGATTGGGAACATTTTATGTTTTGATTATTATATGTAATGGAAGTTTCTTTTTTGGTCCAGTCTATTTGGTGTTCTATATGCTTCCTGTACCTTGGTAGGCATTTCTTTCTTTAGATTGAGGACATTTTGTTCTGTGATTTTGTTTGAAAATATTTTCTGTGCATTTGATCTGGGTTTCTGTTCCTTCTTTGTATACCTATTATCTTTAAGTTTGATCTCTTCATGGTGTTCCAGATTTCTGGATGGTTTGTACCAGGAGTATTTTTTTTTTAAGATTTAATGTTTTCTTGGACTGAGCTATTCATTTCTTCTACCTTGTCTTCAGTGCCTGAGATTCTCTCAGTCTGTTGGCTCATGAGGCTTTCCTCTGAGGTTCTGTTTGACTTTCTGAGTTGTTCATTGTGAGTTTTATTTCAGTTTAGTTTTTCTTAAGTGATTTCATTTCTTTTTTAATGTTCTACTTTCATGTCTTGAATTGTTTTCATTATTTCAGCCAATAGTCTGTAGTTTATGATTTTCATTTAGGTATTTATTCATATCCTTTAAGGTCCTTAGACATATTCATAATTACAACTTTGAAATTCTTGTCTTGTGATTCAGCTAAATTGCATTTCCCAGGACCTTTTACAGTAGGCTTCTGGGGGAGGTATACTGCCTTGGTTATTCATGGTATGTGCATGGTATTCTTTGTGCTGGCATCTGGGCCTCCAGAATTACGATGGTGGAGGTATTTCTTGAGGTAGCTATTTGGCCATGGCCTTTGTTGAGTGGATATTTCATTCTTTGTTACCCTAACATTGATTCTAGCCAAGTATGGCAGCTATGGGGGTCCCTGGTAGAGCATGGTTCTTCGGGTAGCTGGGGAGTCACAAAAGAATAGAGATGGGCTAGAAGGAATGGCTGAATCCTAGACAAGTGTAATGGGTGTCAGGTCCCTGGTAGAGAGCAGTTTTGAGTGCCAGTCAAGTATGGCAGTTGTGGGGTTCCTGGTTAAAGAACTTTTCTGGGTCTTAACCAAATATGGTGGCTGTGGGTTCCCTGGTAGAGGGTGATTCTGCAAGTAGTTGGGGAGCCAGAAAGGAATGGAGACAGGCTAGTAGGAATGGATGAAAGGAGTGACAGGGAAGAACTAGGGTTATCTTTGTCCTTCAGTTGAAATACTTTTCCCAGTGTCTATTACAATAGACTTCTGGGAGAGGCAGACTGTCTTAGTTATTCACAGTGTGCTTGTATGCTGGCATTTAGGCATCTGACATTATGATAAGGCCAAGTCCCAAGGGGATGGAAGGGACCTGGGAGGAGGGACTGAGGTTAGTGAGCACTTGCAGGTCAAAGAGTAGGCTGGGGAGACCAGGATGGAAGAGGGTAAGGAAGGCAAAGTTAGCCTACCTGAGTTTCAGCCACGTGTGGTGACTCTGGTCCCTGACAGCGCAGCTCTCACAGCAAACATTTTAATTTTTTAAAAAAGAAACTCTACATCATCTTAATTACAGCCTCTGTTCTCTTTTTTAGTATTTTTTAAACTTTGAGGAAAACTTAGACATTGGTGTACTCTAGCATATACTTGTAGATTGCCCTCTTTTTGAGCCTATTAAACATGAAAAAAAATTTAAACCCCAGACATTTTAAATGTCAGTAGTCATAAGATTCCGGACACAGCTTGGATGAGTCTTAGTAATACTGTATTCGTGGTCTTGTGTTTGGAGCACAGCATGAAGGTCCATGAGCCCACAAATCTGCTGAGAAACCAGGAATGTTTAGCACAAGGGATTGTCTTTCCAATGGGAAAGATGTAAAACCTGTTCTTCCATCCAAAAAAGCTGAGAATTGGAGGTAATTACCATTATCTGTTGGAGGTAATTCATTATCTTTTGGACCAGGCCATATCGAGCTCCTACAACCAAGACTGGAGGAGGCTAGTAATCTAAATGACCCCTACGGCCAGGGACTCCCCAGGCTCCCACAACCAGCACTAGAGATAACTAGTAATCTAAATTACTCTTACATCACCTGCATAGCCACAGGCTCCCCCAAGTCCCCACAACCAGGACCAGATGTGGCTAATAGCCCAAATGACCTCCGCACTATATGATTGAGATCAGACCAGACCCTTCCTTGGGCCCTTAAGCTAGTACAGGTAGCCTATCTCTAGAGCCCATCTTCCCAGATGAAATGGCCTGTACCCTGAGTTGCGTTTCTATGTAATTACGTCTCCTTGTGCAATGGGGATTGTGTTACACCAGGAAACTTTTTTCAGAATTATACTGGATTTATTAAATATGCTGCCAATAAACCGCGTGGCATCAGACTCTCTGAAGTCTTGATCTAGGTTGACAAAGCCAATCTGAACTGTTTTCATTCTTACCTCTGTTCTTTGTTTCCCTGCCAGGACTACCTGCAGGGTCCTCCTCAGTGTTGCTCAGGGCTGAACTCTCATCTAGAAGTTTTAAGATTCCTCTCCAAGCTGGGTCTAAGTGGTAGACAAAGATGAATTCCAGCAATGCAAAACCCACTATTACTTCTGTACCAATCTAATATTGCTGCCTTTGCTTTAAGAATTATGATGGCAAGTTGCTTTTTCCAGCCAGCAATGGGATAGGAGGGAAGAGGGACAACTATTGTACCCAGTTAACAAAAAGCAGCCTCCTAGAGTAAAATCAAGAACATGAAATCCATCACCTTAGCCACATTTTGTTAGTTAGAAAAATCCATAGATCCCACTGACCCTCAAGAGGAAAAGGATTACACAGACATGTGGATACCAGGATATGAAAATCATAAGGCAGCATCAAAAGTACATATACATTTGAAATCACAGCAAGATACTAATAATAACCATAACAAATGTATTAATAAAACATCAATAGCCTGTTTTTAAAGTTGAATATTACAACCTGAGAACAATATTCTGAAAATTATCTCCCTGCTTACCATTTCCTATTCACACACAGCATGTCAGTTTTCTTCTGTTGAGTCTGACTCTGTAGTCTTCGCTGGCCTGAAACTCACAGAGTTTGGCTTCCCCTGTCTCTTGAGCAGTGACCTTAAAGGGGGGGTACCACCATTCCCAGTTCATTAACAGCATTTTATAGCCATAAATTTGCATATATTTCCATGACAGATTTGTTAATAATAGGTTGGTACAGAAGTAATTGTGTGTGCATTGTTGAAGTTCATTAGATTTGATGTTGATTCCTAGATGGACATGGTTCTGTCATACATCATCTTAATGCACATTATTCACGTCAGGGTTTTTGGCTAATGGTTTATTATTTGATACGTATTTTATATTTATTTTATACTATAGAAATGATGGTAGGCCAAAAGCTAGTCCAAGCAATGTCTGATTTCATTTCAAACTGTGTTGTAAAGGGGCAAAGGCAAGTCAGTAGCATGAAGACTTCATTTGTCTCAGGGACTGCTAATGAGAACACAGTGCACCACGAGGCCAGGAAGTCTGAAAATGAAATGAGAGCTTGGAAAATGAGGGGCACAGTGACCACTGTCATAAGGTGACAGTGACCAAATTAAAAGCAATTATCAAAACGATCCACTTAAAATTGCTGGAGAACCTGCCAGAGAATCCAATGTCAGAATTCAACATCAACAACTCAAGGGTCAAGCGGCATAGGAAAGCAGAAAGGCAAAAAGGCTTGGGGGGGGGCTCATAAGCTACCTGAAAATACACTCAGGAAATCATTTGAGCTGTTGTCCTGAACTGCCATGGTCTCCCAGCCATTGCAGTAATGAGCCACTTCTCGACCGGATTGTGATCAAGCACTTGTTAAAAAGTGGTTGTGTGCACCAACTGGCCAAATTGCACTAAAAGAAAAAAAAGTCACAGTCACTGTTGAGTGGCTGAGCGTTTGAACCCTGGGGAACTCATACCACCTGAGAAGAATGCTCAGCAGATGTGTGCGATCCATGTGGAGCCACAACCCCTGCAGCTGGTGTTGGTTACTAGAACACACCCATGTCTCCATGACAGCACTGGCTGGATTTCATACAATCAACACTTCAAACGTTGAATAAATTGGGATAAGAAATTTTGCCTTGTCCTTTGTTACATTTGCCAAGTAGCTACGTATTCTTTAAGCACCTCCACAGTCTTTGCAATCAAAACACTTCCATGACCATCAGGATGTATAATATGCTTTCCAAGAGTTGATCAAATCCCCCGAAGCATGGATTTTTATACTCAGGGGTATGCAAGCATTTACAGTTATTCTATTTCTAAGTACACATTTAAGTCTAATTATAATGACTTCAAAATCGTAATCTGATTGCAAATCCTTTTGCACCAACCTTATAGTTAAGTTTCTTGTTAAAACCGTAAAATCCAGGAGCCTATGCCTAATTTTGTTCATAGCACTGCCTTTTGTAGGTCAAGGTTTGTGGTGTCCATGTCTCACTCAATAGTGTTCATAACAGAACTCACGAGAAGGGAAATTTTTAGTATAAAAAACTCCCACCAAAATATGCATCAGGACCGTGGAGAGATGGCATAGCAGTTAATATCATTGAACTGCTCTTGCAGAGAACCCAAGTTTGCTTCCCAGTACCCAAGTTCAGTGGCTCTCAATGTTTGAATGGCCTATAACTCCAGTCCCAGAAGATCTAATACCTCTGGCTTTTCCTGGTCTCTGCACTCACTTGCGGATATCCCACACAAAAACATCTACATGATGTAACTAAAAATAATAAAATTAAAATAATTTTTAAAGCCCACCAAGCTAATCGTGTCAGCAAATGGTAAATGACAGAGTTCTGAAGGAAGGATTTAACTTTAAAGTTGTTCATGATTATGAAAAAGTTCGAAACAATAGAGGACATATGAAGTGCAACATAGTACATCCAACCTGTTCAAGGAAAATGGGTGCCGCTCCTTCATCTGTTGAGTGTTTACTGTCTAGGGACATAGAAAAGAATGAGACTGTTGCCCAAGCAATACCACATGCATTTCAAAGTAATAATGCAGCACATTTAAAACTCTAGTTCTACCAGTTGTGCAGAGCCAATAAGTGAAGCAATGGGTTGAAGCTCTGAGAAGCCTGTCCTTGAAGCAATGCAACATCAAGGTCAAGTTAACAGTGCTTAGTTTTTGATTCTCAACTCAGAATCGAATTATGGGAACAGAGTCTGGAATTCTGCCTTAAAAAGCCTTCAGTGCAATTGTGAGGCACACTCAAATCAAGACACACTTTTATTATTATTACTATTATTTACATTATATGGAAGCCTCCTCTTGGTTGTTCTGGTGTTTGACCACTAGGTGGCGACCTTTGTCTTATGTCCCTGAGGTTGACCAATGTTTTCTGTGGGTGTGTCTAGTGGTCTCGCCACCTAACTGTCCAGGGGTAATCATTAGTGTAATGTGATATTGGGATGTGAAAGGAGGAGCTGAGAGAGGAAGAAAAGAGATGGAATGAGGGTCGATATAGTAGGGTGCTCGTTTTAGCTCTACTTGAACACAACGAACTGTCTAGGGAGACTTGGTAGCATCAGTTCATTTTGGATACAAAACAATGTGAAGCAACGTTTGAAAATTTGTGGGCAACCGACACCATCTGTGCTTTTCTTGCTTGTACTATCCAACCACCGCCCAAAGACAACTCCCTACCGCTCCATTATCTTACGTCTTTCTACCTTCATCAAATCACGATTTCTTTCCCCAGTTCTCATCTATCTTTGGTTGGCCTTTCTTCTAGCTCTTTCACGGTCATCGCTGAAACTTTTGCACAGTCCAAGTTCAAGTCATGAAAATAGCAGAAATTCTTTGTCACCCCATATATTTGAATGTTTTCTTCATATCTTTCCTTACTTAAGATCTCATTTTCACTCTGAAGATTCTGCTTTCCATACAGCCTTTTCTACTTTCTTATAAACTATTGGGTTTGAGAAAGAGGATAGAAACCCCAGGGATGGATGTCTTAAGAGAGGATAATCTTTCTCCCATCTCCGGCAATGGGTTCATGTAGAGCTGGTACCAGCCTTGCTTCCCAGTTCCATTGTCAACCTCAGTTCTTCACTCCAGCATATGACATCCCTAACTACACAGGAGATGTTTTCAACACTTAGAGGAAAAAATGGAAATCATATTTGACTCATTTAATCTTTCTTCCTCCCAGCTCTCTATACTGTAGGCTGAATTTCTTTTCCTGGTTTTTAGGTTATTCTTTCTTGTGTGTCTTTTACTGTGGTTGTTCTAAATAGCCACTTTTAACTAGCCATATTATTCAGTAAATTGATTAATATTAATGTTTTCAATTTATTAATATACATACTTGAAATTTTCCTCATGTCTCTTGAGAGCTACCATAATACCCACTTGCTTTGCATTTTGTTCGTGTTTAAAATCTTAACTATGGATTAACATGGTTACACACCTT
Source organism: Chionomys nivalis (assembly GCF_950005125.1). Classification (NCBI taxonomy): domain Eukaryota; kingdom Metazoa; phylum Chordata; class Mammalia; order Rodentia; family Cricetidae; genus Chionomys; species Chionomys nivalis. Next base: position 24,646,623 of record NC_080112.1, read on the forward strand.
TTCTTCTGTTATTCTCAGTGTCTTTTTAAGTTTTCAGTTTGGCAAGAAGATATTCCACAACCAATTGATACACATATGCATATATATGGATATATAGTTTATCTTCGCTTTCTATGTCTCATGCATAATCTCTCATGTGTTTTTCTCATTTAATGATCTCTTTAGTGAGGACCTTGTGTGGCAAACCTTCTGAGACATCGTATATCCCATCATATTTTATTATTCTGATACATTAAATGAAGAAGATAAATAAATCCCTTTGAAATTGTAGACTCAAGGTCATTAAGCAACCAGGTCCAGATCATCACAAATATTTTTCTCCATTGTGCTGTCGTATTAAAATGTGTATAAAACATCTGTGATCAACTAGTTATTTTCTTTGTAGAGCTTTATTTTTTCTATGTGGGAGATCTGAGAAAATTGCTGATTTTGTTCAATTCTATGATGTTGCTCTCTCCTCTTCCTCTCTGCATGTTTCTCTTTTTCTCTCAGTTTTTGCCTCTCTGTCTTTATCTCCCTTCCTTTGTGTATGTGTGTGTCTGAATGTGTACCCTTGAGTTTTGAATGTATTATTTTTATTGCATATCCAAGGCCATCCTGTAGCTAACTGTCTAGCTCAGATCAGTCTCTATCTGGTCATCTTTCTAACTCTGTCTCCTACACTCTGAGACTATGGGTGTTCGCCACCAGGACTAGATACTGTATCTCTCTTCATCTGTGTCAGCCTCGCTGTATTTGAGGAGTCTTTGGCTCCAGTATCTAATAGCCAGCTTTGAAGATTTGGAAGAAGTAAATGATTAATGATCAGGGTTGGTCACGTCCAGTTTTGTTTTTGTTAGTTTTAATCTTTTGTTTTGTTTTGAGATAGGGCCTCTTTCTGTAGCCTAGGCTAACCCTGAACTTGCATCAATCCTCCTGTCTGAGTCTTGTAAGTGTTAATGTTGCAGGCATATGTCTTCATGCTAACGACTTCTCACTCAAACAAGCGTGGCTGTCCTGTGGCGGCTCTGATATAGTCTATCAAACATGCTGATAACTGTAGTGTAGACCGTGTCTGCTGACTTGTGCCTTGAAACGGTAGATAACTCAAAGAAGAGACAAGAACAAAATGCTCAAGGGCTCCTAAAACTTATCCCCATCTGCGTTGCCTCGATACTTAGATTCATTATAAAAACCTGCTTACTTCCACAGATTATGACCATCACAAAAAGATAGCGTCTTTTCTCAGCAATGCTAAGCCATCTTTTTACATGCCAGCTGCCTTTTCCATTCTGTCAGTGCCTGGTCAAGTCTCCACTGTAGTATCTAAGCCGCTCCAATTCTTCTCCCTCTCTCCAGTGGGCTGAGGAAAGAGCTCTGTCTCCAATCAGAACGACAGTCCTCCCATACAGCATAGAGCCCAGTGAGAACTCAACCTCCAATGCTGAACTCCACTCGAGCCCTGGAAAGGTCTTTGAGCCTCGTGTAAAAGGAAAGTGAAGACCAGAACTAAAACAAAACCAAATGAAAACATTCATGACCAGTGTTTAGTGAAAGTAGCCTATAGAAATTCAGTAGAAATCAAGATACTCTCAGAAAAAAAGAAAACCTGTTGTCAGAATAGCTTTGCTACAGCTAAAGTCTCTGAAATGTAAGGGATGAGCAAAGAGATGGTGGATGACCACTGGGAAGGAAGCATGAACAATGAGATACAAAATCTTGGAAAAACAGGCTTTTTCATTTTGAAGTTATGGTTGATATCTGAAATAAAACCTATAATACTTGAAAATACAGCCCTTAATGCATATAGAGGAAACATTTGAGAAAATATGCTATAAATGGGGCAGATATAGAATTTAAAGGGAGATAAATACCTCACCCAAACTGGAAAAGTGGTATAATTATTGCAGAGTTTGATGATATGCAGGTATAATATAATATTTACAACAATGACTGAAATTTTTATGAAGACTTAGTCTCAAGAATTCAAATAATTTCTGTAAATAAACACCTCTAAAGAGATCAAGCATGACTCCCTCCTCTTTAACTCTTTCTTACAGAGAGTATCAGATAGAAAGCAATTTTAAGCTGGGGTCATTGCAACGGAGAAACCTGAAAAGTACTACTTAAGTCAAATAATCAAGGTTAACAGAAACTGAAAAATCATCTTGGCAGTACCCATGAGAGTTTCTGGAGCCCTCTCCTAAAACCAGTAACTTTCAAGTAATGATTAGGAAGGTATCAAGTAAATCCCAGCTGAGAGGCATTCTGTAAAACACCTGACCAGTGCTCCCCAAAATTTTCAACATACCAAAACCAAGGAAAACGCGAGAAAACATTAAGAGTCAAGAGTACAGGGAGCTGATGGCCCATGCTTGATGGAACATAAAAAGCCCTAATGGGGGAAAGGGACTGTCCCTCTCACAGAAACTATCACCTGCCAAGAGCTCCTCAGCTAGGGATGGGACTCCTGCTCACCTCCCCTCTCCATGCTGGGGCTTTTTCTGACACACAGGAGTAGATGGGTATCATGAATTGGACTTACTCGGTTTGAAAAAAAGATACAAAGTTGGGTGGGTAGAAAGGGGGTGGATCTGGAAGGAGTTTGGGAAAGGGGAAATATGAATCAAACTACAGTGTATGAGATTCTGAAAGAACTAATAAAAATGAGGAAAAAAAGAGCTAAGTGTTGTGGCACACATCTGAAATTCAAATATACCTATGGTGAGATGGGAGACAGAGACAGAACAATTGCCTTGAAGCTCTAGGGCCAGCTAGCCTGGGGTACAAGCCAGTACAAAAAGAAAAACAAGAGAGACCTGCCTCGACACGGTGGAAGGAAGCAACTCACTTCTCAAAATTGGCCCTTCACCTCCATGTGTGGGAAGTGGTACACAGTAGATCCCAGTCACACGCACAAATAAACAGATAAATAAATAAATTTTTTCTTTTGAAAAAATTAGCAGCTTACAGAGAATTGTTGACTAACTAGACTAAGGATCCTTGAACAGGAAATGACTCTAAATAACAAGTCAAGAAGCTATGAATAATTAGGAATTTTAGTAATGTGCTAATATTAGTTTGTTAATTATAATACATTTGCTTACTAATATAAAGCATGAACAATGATAATTGACTGTAGTATGTGAACTTTCTATTACGTATTTATTTTTAAGCAAATTGAAAATCATTCTAAAGGTTAAGATTATTTTAAAAGTACTCTTGGTTGGTACGGTACAAAAATGGTCAATAACATTAAGCATTGAGGAAATGAAAATTAAACGACAATACCATACCACTGTACTAAATTTTAAAATAAATTATCAATGCCACGTACTTGCAAAGGTGCACAGCAACTACAAGTCTTGAACATTATTAGTGAGAGCCAAAAACTGGTGCCACAGCTTGGAAAACAGTTTGGCAAGTTCTTTTAAAGTTAAGGATATATGAGATCATACCTACCATATGATCTCATAATGCCCCTTCTGATAATTGCTAAGGTAAAATAAAATTTATATTCAAACAAAAAATATAAACACAAATATTTGCTGTAGATTTATTCATAATTTCACAAAACCGCAAACAGTGCCAGTATCCCTCAAAGCAAATGGGTGGATAGACCCATATGTTGAGATATCACACACTCATCATTTAAAAAGAAGGAACTATTTACACATGCAGCTTCAAAGGATCTCAAACGAATTGTGCTAAAGTAGGAAGAGCCAGACAAAAGAGGCTTTAGACGATGGCCCCAGTTGTTTGACATTCTGAAAAACCAAAGGCTCTAAAGATAGAGGCAAAATCAGTCAGTGACTTTGCTTGAGGGTTGGGGAGGAAAGTTTTACTGCAAAGATGATACTAGTGGGTATTGGGAAAAGTAATATAACTGTTATATATCTTGATTTCAGTGATGATTGGACAACATTATTCATTTGTCAGTAAAGAACTATATACCAAAGAACAAATTTTACTATTTTGAATTAAAAATAAAACATAAAAACAGTTCTGTTTATGTGTTCTGTCAATATTGAAAATAAGATTCTTCTTTTTTGTTTGTTTGTTTTCGTGACATGTTTTCTCTGTGTAACTCTAGCTGTCCTGGAACTCAATCTGTAGACCAGGCTGGCCTTGAACTCAGAGATTAAACTTGTCTCTGACTCCTGAGTGCAGGGACTAAAGATTTGCACCACCACCGCCCTGCAAAATTAAGGCTCTTAAGAGACATTAAAAGTCCAGTTGAAGAGTGGGAGGAGTAAGAATATGACTAAAATGGTCAAGACCATGATGGGTTCATCCACTGAAACAGTCTACCTGAGCTAATGGGAGCTCACCAACTCCACCCAGACTGGAAAGAAACAAGCATAGGACCAAACTAGTCCCTCTGAATGTGGGTGACAGTTGTATGGCTGGGGCAGACTGGGGGTCCACTGGCACTGGCACACTGCTTGTACTGGCTTTTGGGAACCCATTCTCTTTGGATGGATACCTTACTCAGCCTAGATAGAGTACGGAAGGCCTTGGACCTTCCCCAAAGCAATGTGCCTTACCCTCTCTGAGGAGTAGATGGGGGTTGGGGTTGGGGGAAGGTGGAGGGCAAGGGAGGAGGGGAGGGAGTGGGTACTGGGATTGGTATGAAAAGTGAAAAAAGATAGTCTGTTTTTGTTTAAAATAAAATAAAATAAAGTGAGGAAAAAGGGCATCTGATTTAGTTACTTTTCTTGGTGCTGTGATGAAGTATCAGACAACAGCAACTTGAAGGAAAGAAGTGCTTATTTGGGTTCACAGTTTGAGCCTATAATCCACTATACTGGGGAAGGGAAGACAGCAAGAGTTTGAAGTAGCTGGTTATATGACTTCCCCAGTAAAGAAATAGAAAATCTGTTTTAGGAATAGAAATGATAGAATGAATGTCTCTCTCTCTCTCTCTCTATGCACGATCCTGCATTTGCCTGAAGTGCTGTGGCATGACTGGTAGGAAAACAAAACTGTCCTTGTGTGGATGGGCTTTGAGATGCTAAGCATGAGCATAATCTTCTATTTGCACATATATATATATATATATATATATATATATATATATATAGAGAGAGAGAGAGATGATAGATAGATAGATAGATAGATAGATAGATAGATAGATAGATAGATAGATAGATATAGATAGAGATGTATATGGGATTTATTAGACTTGTGGTCTGGGTTGTTCAATAATGGCTGTCTCCTAACAGAAAAACAATGAATGTGGCCGGGCGGTGGTGGCGCACGCCTTTAATCCCAGCACTTGGGAGGCAGCGGCAGGCGGATCTCTGTGAGTTCGAGACCAGCCTGGTCTACAAGAGCTAGTTCCAGGACAGGCTCCAAACCCTGTCTCGAAAAAAACAAAAAAAAAAAAAACAAAAAAAAACAACAACAAAAAAAAAAAAAACGATGAATGTGATAGTTGTTCAGTGCACAAGACTGAATGCTTCAGAAGTTCTAGTCTGGTGCTGGAGTCCCAGGGAGTTCCTAGGGAGCGGTCTTCAATCTATCTCAAAATCCCAAAGAAACAGATCCTAATACCAGCAGGCAATGTATTGGTAGCAGGATAAGTGAATGTATCAGCAAGAGTTTGGGAAAGAAATCAAAACTGAAATCCTCTATCTTCCAAACACTTTTATGTATGTTGCCACCAGAAGTTGTGGCCTTACTATGGGTATTCCCACCTCAAATGATCCAATCAAAAAATGTCTCACGGGCTTGTCTATCTGTTTGGGGTTTAATTGTTTAAAGATGTAGTCAAGTTGACAAAAAGATCAGCCATCACAGTCACTTTCTCCCTTTTCTCTTCCGTGGCTTATGACCTCATAATGCAAACTATGTTCAGTTCAACTTCAAAAGTTTCTATAGTCGTTAGAATAGTTTCAGCAAATAACGCAAGGCTTTGGCATCTAAATTTCATTAGGATTCACCTTCACATCTTCGTGAAATGGCCTGTCAGGACCTCCTTGCAGTCTCCAATCCTGCCATACATTGTCTAACATTTGTTGTTCCCTGGAACTCTGATACAAGGCTCCACAACCTCCTCATTTTATATCAGTCATGCCTTCAAAACAAGCATCATATGAAAAACTGTTTTCATGAGCCCCATTTTAATGTTTTCTGTAAATGACTGAAACTGAAATGCTCTTTCACTGGACCCTTCTCTTATGCCTTACTGCATTGATGAGAAGAGTGTCTCCCAGCAGCCCATATTTGCAAGCCAGTAGGCCTGTCTTCTTAGCCTGCATGAATTAAACAATTCATGGACAGTTTGATGAAGCTACATAGCAACTGCGGCTTTTTGCTTTGAAAATAGAATGAATTCTGGCTCCAAATGACACCAATACAGTCATGATTATTTCAAATAGTTCACTGTGGTCTTTTTCCGATCGCAGATTTCGGTGAATTATAGATGAATCTGCATGTGGTTATTTTCACTCAGAATAGAGGGAGACAAGGTCCAGATGAAGAGCAGAAGGAGGGGGAACATGAGCAAGGAAGTCTGGACCACGAGGGGGTGGTCCACTCACGGAGACGGTGGGGCTGATCTAATGGGAGCTCACCAAATCCAGCTGGACTGGGACTGAACGAGCATGTGGTCAAACCAGACTCTCTGAATGTGGCTGACAATGAGGGCTGATTGAGAAGCCAATGATAATGACACCGGGTTTTGATTCTACTGCATGTACTGGCTTTGTGGGAGCCTAGTCTGTTTGGATGCATGTCTTCCTAGACCTGGATGGAGGGGGGAGGGCCTTGGACTTCCCACAGGGCAGGGCACCCTGACTGCTCTTAGCGGGAGGGGGAGTGTGGGGAGTGGGAGGGAAGTGGGAGAAGGAGAGGAGGTGAAAATGTTTAATAAATAAATAAATAAAATAATATAATAATAAAAAGGATAAAGGGAGACACATCCCTGGGTTCCACAAAAGTATTGTGAATAGTGCAAGAGCAAATTTTATTTAAATAAAGCACTTGCAGCAATTGGTGGAAACAAAATCATTCATAGAGAGCTATGACAAGAGTGGTCAAGACCAATCCTACTCTCGCATGCAGAACTGTGCTAAGGTTGGCAAAAGCATGCCCATCTCTTGCGTGAAGGACTATGATGCAGGTACATTATTTAAATTGTATCTAGCTTTGCCATGATTGGTACAGTCACATTATTTCATGTGCCGTGAAGGGCTATACCTTAATTGGTGGGATCACAACCCATCATTTGCATAAAGGGCTGTGATATGTTTGGTACAGCATAATTTCTTAGTTCACAGCAAACTATTCCCATGATTGGTGCAGTCACAATTTTTGATTTGCATATAGGAATGTGTCTTGATTGGTAGCATCACATCCCATCTTTTGCCTTAAGGATTGCCCTGTAATGATCTGTCCTGTCCCTTTAAGAGACAAGTCACGCCCACTCCCTCCCCCACTCTGATTGGCTCAGGGACATTCCTTGATTTGGATCAAACTCTCTTATGAATGGTAGGGTAGCAGTCCTTTATTTGCATGAAGAATTGTGCCTTGGTTACTGGGATCTAGTCCCATAATTTGCAGAAAAGGGTGCACTCTGATTGGTGCATGAATATCCCTTAGAATACATGAAGCTCTGCCTTGATTGGTGTAGTCACAATCTTTCAAATACATGAAGGGCTATGATTTGATTGATGCGGGAACATTTCTTAAATTGCATGTAGCTCTGTGGTGATTGGTACAGTAGCTATTCTTCATTTGTTTAAAAAAAAGTTATATATTGATTAATGGAATCACAATCCTTCATATGCATGACAGGTTGTGCCATGATTGGTTTAGGCACATTCATCATTTGAATGGTGGGATAGTCTCTGACTAGTGTAGGCATAATATGTCATTTGCATGAAGTGGCATGCTGTGATTGATAAGAACATAATCCTCCATATGCTTGATGTGAAGAACCTGACAGACACCATTTTAAGGCAGGAGTCACTATGCTCTGTTTTAAAAAAGAAGTTTCCATTTACTGTGAGAGTTGAGTTGCTCTCTGTTTCCTGGAACCCAACCGTCCCTGACCCCATGACCTTAATTTGTTTTTGAGAATACTCTTATCCTCCCTGACCCTCCCTGACCCTTCCCTGATCAGATGGTGGGTAACCACACGATGTTTTTCTTTAAGTTTTTTTTGTATTTCCTTATTGCTCCATTGTCTCCCTTCTGTAAAACTATTTGTGATTTTACTCCTTAAACCAGGCCCAAGAGGTGGATTCAGGGCTGTTCTCTTTAACCTGACTTAGGAGGCAGTCACTGACCAACTCAATAAAAATAGAGCTTGCTTCAAACTGGGTAGTGGTCTTACTCTTGCCATTGAGATTAACAGATGGACCACAGTTATGATTCTTATAGGGATAACCCTTCGTTTATTATTAGTACTGATGTGCTATCCCATGATTGGTAGAACAACCCTTCCTTTCTATCAAGATATGGATATTGTTGCAGGCACGATCCTGCATTTGCCTGAAGTGCTGTGGCATGAGTGGTAGGAAAACAAAACTGTCCTTGTGTGGATGGGCTTTGAGATGCTAAGCATGAGCATAATCTTCTATTTGCATGAAGGCTAGGCCATAATTTGTAGCGGCAGAATCCTTCACTTTCGCGGAAAGCTATTCTGAGGCTGGTGAAAGTCCAATCTTTCACCTGCTCGCAGGGCTGGGAAACGATGGGAGAGCACTATCACTCATTCGCAGCTGGGGCTGTTTCCTGATTCATCCACGCGCAGCTTATTCACATGAGAAAGGCAACACCTTGATTGCTGCAAACACGCTCGGCACACCACACAGCAGCCTCTGTTTACATAAGCAGTCAGGTCAGCTCACGTTTTGACTCAGCCAAGAGCTAGCCTCTCATGCGCTTTTCGGGTATGATTCCATTAATCTTCGTTAAAGACTTCGCTCCAGTCGTGCTTTCTTACGTGGTTTTTCATCTTTATCATTAGTATTACGGTGCAGTCACTGGAAGATTTTCCAGAAGGTGTCAAACCTTAAGCTCTGAGAATCCTGTCACCCTAGGTCTGATTTCTGGAACACTATCTGCACTAGCAACTGAGGATGGCGATAACTGAGGTCCACTCAGGAGATGTAATACTATCAGGTGTTGTCTGGTGCTGCCGCTGATGGCTACTTGAAGCCAATGATCACAATAGTTTCTAAGTGCCAGGGCTTCTAGGTATTCAATCTCATAAACTTTTAACTTGAATGTCAGCACCTAGTGCCGTAAATCTCTGCCTTCCATCAGACGGGGACAATAAGGCACTAACTTTCAGGGCTTGGAACTTTAAGCATCTTGGGATACCTGATGGATATCCACTAGGTCATTGGTACTCAACACTAAATGTCTTCTCACCACCTTATGATTTCTTTACAGGCAGAGCAAAAAGATCCCAGACAGTTGATGGATAACAAAGGAATCCTGTTTCCTTTTTCTTTTTCTTTCTTTCTTTTTTTTTTCCAAGACAGGGTTTCATCTGTAGATTTTGGAACCTGTCCTGGAACTAGCTCTTGTAGCCCAGACTGACCTTGAACTCACAGAGATCCCCCTGCCTCTGTCTCTTGAGTGCTGGGATTAAAGCCGTGCACCACCACTGCCCTGCTAACAAAGGGATTCTTAAGGAATTGATGATGGACTTCTGTTCAGCTCCAAATGGGAGCTAATGTAAAATTTGTATTTTTCTAATATAATCCATGTAGACATTTATTGTACTTTAAAAATGGATGTAGATGAGAAAGTGTGTATATGTATAATTTCTAATCATTGAAAGGACGATTATATGGAGTTATTTTAGTGTGCTGGCATGGTATTAAATTCTGCAGTGAAACTTAAGATCCCATAGTCAAAACTGTTCAGAAAGGTAACTTTCTCAAAGTTATTTGGATATTAACAAAAATTATGTTACAAGTTTATGCCATTACTTGCATTTATACAAAGAAAAACAAAATAATGACTGACTATAAAATGTTATTTTCTCAATCTCACAAACCAAAGACTGAATTTTATTGTGGTTAAGCATTTAGGACATAGGTTGCCTTTTAGTTAATGAAGCTTATTTTGGATGCTGGAATTAACCCTTATACACATTAAAGCTATGGTCTAACATTGAGCTACATTCAAGCCCCTTAAAATTTATAACTGAGCTTTTAATTTGAGAGAATAAGTCATTCACCTAGTCATCTGAAGTGAATGGAATGAGCAGAGAAAGCATATAGTACTATATATTCAATTTACAGAATCTCACATAAAAATTAAATACAAAATAATGCAGTGTCACAAGCAACAAGCCAACCTGTTTCCTAGTTTGCCATTTCAAATTTGTTAGATAGATAGAATCATAAAAACCGACTAAGTATCTGAAGTATTCTTTCAGTGATTTATTTTCCAGTTTATAACTTCTTCTTCTCTTCTTAGATTTTCTTTTCCCCCACAGTATTTTTTAACCTTTTTCTTAATGTGGCATTAAGGCACTTTAACAAGGGCTGGCTGCTGTGAACAGGTAGCTGCTGATTCTGAGAGATGATTCATTTAGTTGTTGCTCTCATTCAACTTATTTTCCGAGGTCTTATATGACGGGTTATTTTTCATACATTTTGAAGAATATTCTCCCTTCTGCTATTGTATCAGGCAACCCCTAGTCCTCATTAAATTTTCTATTTTCAGCAGTCTTCTTGTTTAGGTTTATCATGCAGGTCCTGTTCTGTCCTCGTGTGTCATGGTTCCAATGACAGCAGCATAACATAATAGCCTGCCCTTTTCAATGGGCTCTCCACCACACAGTCATCCTGTCATCGGGACTCTTGTGCAAATTAAGTGAACTAAAATAGGTAAAAGGTCTTGCTCCATGGCAGATGTTCCTTAATAGTTTGTTGAATATGGAGATGAACTGAGACAGTAATATAGACTGGCTCATATTATAAACATGCTTCTGACATCTCTAAAGAAGGAAACCACAAGATATATCTCTTTTTTATCTGGTAGAAAAGAGCAGACATTAAGTAAGGCTTACCTTGTGTGTTAAGCACCATAAAAAAATGATTGATATACAAGGTATCATTTAACATCTATAATTAATGCTATAAAAGACTTTCCTACTTGACACATGAGGAAAAACAAAGTTCGGGAAGGTTAGACAACCAGCAAATGATAGAACTAGACTATGGACATTGACACTGGTTCTAAAATACACAAGCAAGTGTTTGCAAAAAAAAAAAAAAAAAAAAAAAAAAAAACCCGCAGAAGTTCAATCCCTCTTCTTGGTCCCAGCGGATCTTTGCAGGATTTTCTTTGCTTCCTTCTCCATTTTTGCTGCTGTGGTTCTCGTAATTGAGACATCTCTCTCTTATTCTCCACAGCAACTAAGCATTACACGTTTACACCCCACTGCTTCTCACTTCTGGGCTGTGCTCAATCTACTCCCAGCTTGACATCGCTCCTCTCTCCTCTCTCATTTATAGTGCTAAGTCACCTTACAGAAATCGTTGCAAATGCCCAGTATCCTTGTGTCTGCGAGCTACCCTCAACATAGTCACACTGTGCTTGTTTGTATACAGCCTCCATGGAGTTCTTTCTTTTCCACGAAATACTAGAATGTATGAATCATTCCTGGTTGTTAAATAATTTATTGTGCCTCGTATGTTACCTGGCACATAAATGCCATCTAGTAAATATTTGTTAAGTGGATAAATGACGAAAGAACAAATGAATGGTCCCCTTCCTCTCCAACCATTTATCTACCTCATTCTGAGTTTTGGAGCTGTATTCTTATGTCAACGATATCTATTATGATGAATTGTTTAATATGTTTCTTTAAAGTCACTTTTCAAACTGCTATAATCAATTTAGCTTTGTTTAATAGCTGTGAAATTATGGGTTATGTGCTGGAGATCGATATTTATTTTTATTACATGGCAAGTTAAGTGCATATCTGTCAGTTAGAAATTCTCTTTGGTTTACCTCATATACCATCATGTGTACCTCCATGGATTGCTATACCATGCGTAGAGAAATAATGATCTAATGTTGCTGCTGCTGCGGGCAACTTTGAACTCCATGAGCAGAAGAAACTTGAGGAGGGTGAATGGCACAGTGAGCATTTTGTCAGTAAACACTGTGAACGGTTGATCTGTTAAAACTTGAACTGTAACAATTGAGAGTTTCTAGAATGTGGCATCCTGGACTGGGCCCCGAGGTACTTACATGGTAAACAGAGTCTCACCCAAACTACATGTGGCCTCATCATGGTGTTCCTGTCCTTATGAAATTGGGTTTGGGCTTCATTTTTCCTCTAGCCCACAGTGGGGAATATTGACAATGTATCGACCAAGTCTGGTACTGATTATAACATGGATAATCTGAGTAAAACTATCTGAATCATTATTCTAATCTGTTAAATACAGGCATGCGCATATGCACACGCACGCACACACACACACTTTATCCCAGTAGCCTAATGGATCCTAGCTGTACATTATAATTATCTGAGAAATTTTTAAAAGACCAAATTTTGTCAGAAACTAATCCAATTGGCACAATGTTTTCTGGTCATTGATTTGATTTTTTTTTTCAAGTTCTCTAATGTATAAGGTTGATGATCACTGGGTTCACTGGAGAATTAAATGAATTTAAAACATTTTTAAAGCATCTGGTACATGATAAATTCACAGGAAGTGTAAGCTATCATTAATAACCTTATCATCTTAGTAAGCTTATTCATTTGTTACCTTTTCTAGTTTCCATTCTGGTAACGGCTTCACAACCTGTCTTCCTGACAAGCCTACGCATGTATCTCCAGTCCTAAAGACCTGGCCAGCTGTCAGAGTCATGTCTACCTGTAACGGCTTTGAGCCTCATCCTTTGCTCACCCAGCACAGCCTCTGTGATGGGCCCTTGTCACTTGGATGACATGTATTCTACAATATCTAGTACTCAGGACAATTTTGAGAGTGACTGAGAATAAAGCCCCTTGTCCTGCTTGTCTACCAAAGCTGAGATGCGGCGGGTGGCCATGGCGATCGCACAGTGCTTCTCCCCCCCTCCCTCTTATGTGGGGACATCAGGTTACAGGAGAACAAGCTGTTCTTCTACCTTAGCAATGGGTGGGGGAAGGAGGAGAGGCCAGCTGTATGCATATGAGCTGCATAGGAGCTGCATACAACCCCCGGGCTAGTTTGTTGTTTGGCTGTTTTTTATTTTATGTATACTATATATTTAAAATGTGATTACCAGACACTGAAGTTAGTTTTGCATCTAAGGAAGACTATTTGTTCATGATCACCATAAAAGCGAGAGTAATGTTAATTGAGTGCATTAAAATATATGGATGAGCTTATTTAATCTCCAGAATAACTCTTTGAGACAAGATCTATTTTTATCCTCTTCATTTTTCACATAAGAAAACTTAGAAGCCTGTGGAGGTGAAATAAACTGTCTCAAGGTACCAGATGGCGAAATGCAAGAAATCTGGCTCATGGGACTGTGGTTTTTAACCATGATCTCCAGATTTAGCCAAAGAGATACATGAAACTTGAGAAATCATCCAGTCTATTACACACGTTTTATCAATGAGAGTAACTAGGAAAAAGAACAATTTCTTGAACCATGTTCATCTCTTAAGAAAATTCATTCAACATATTTATTGACTATTTACTAATGTGAGGTTTTGTGGTTTGTGTAAAGGCTATCCATTGATTTATAAAAACAACAATAAACATAATCCTTGCTCTCATGAAGCCTATATTGTAGAGGGGACATCGTCAATTAATAAATTAATGAAATAAGTACAGTGTATGAAAGATGGCACAATAAGAACAGTAAACATGAAAAGAGACAAATGGTGCTTAGGTAGCTCTAATGTTAAATAGAGTAGTCAAGAAAAAAAATCGCTGAAAAGGGATATAATTCAGATCTGAAGGAGATAAGGATATAGGTCATTTAAGTGCTTGGGGTAGATTTTTGCAGGTAGAAATAAAGATAATGCAAAGGCCCTGGTGGCAGAGGCATGCCCAGCACGACCAAGGACCAGCTAAGAAGCCAGTATGGTTGAAAGGGAACACACATGAAGCAAACTAGTAATGTAAGATCTAAGAAGGGAACAACCATGCGGGCTTTGTAAGCAATTGAAAGGTTTTGACTTTGAATGTAAATGAGGTATTGGATGATTGGAACAGAAAACTGATGTCACTTGAAGATTGGAAGTTACCCTTGCCTGGCTGGTTTGAAGAAAATGAGTTGTTGGGTGAACGGTAGCTTGGTACAGAGTGCTCGTGGGAAAAGGAATGAAAAGTAGCCAAATACTGAATATATTTTCAAGACAGATTCCCTTTCAGAGGAAAGAACAGTCATGCAGTATGAGTAAATGGGAAGAGCCAAGAATGTCTGTTCCATGCTCCCCCATTCTACTTCTTGTTGGGCTTGAGAATTAATCTGACCCAAACAGCTTCTGTTTTTATCCTCTTCCCTGTCCTTAATCCACTCAAAATTTGAGGGTGGACTCTAGGCAGCCTATTGCCTTCTCGGTTGTTCTGAAAGAGCTAAAGCCAACAGTTACCGAGCCACTGTAGCAAAAGTGAGGCAGTATGACCTAGCCCATTCAGATTTGCTGCTCCAGGACCACATCAAGAAAGGTTCGTGGATGTAGCACACAGTCATGGGAGCCTGAGCAGAAAACAGTGTGGCCCCCTGGGCTCCTCTTTCAGTCAGCTACCTCTTTCATCCCTGCAGTTATAACCTCCAGTCCATTCTGCCCCTGTTTCAGGTTGTTTTTAAGAGCCACTGATTCAAGGCTGACATTTGGAAGAAGAAAGAAAAGTCCTTTGTTTGCTGTTTTAGGTGACTGCTGCACGTACTTTAAGACATTTATAGACATGTGAGGTCAAGAGGTCTTCTCCTCCCCTTTCTCTGGTTTTTGTTTTGTCCTGTTTACTGGGATTTACAGTTACAGGATTCTGGAGAATAGCAGCTAATCCTAGCCATGTTTTTAACGCTTACATTTCCAGGAAGATATGCAGATTCAAAGGTGCTTTAGCAGACCCACAAATTAAAATGGGTGGGGTATGATATTTTATCTAAGTGTTAAAAAAGCATACTAAGAAACAGGGAAAGAGCCAGAGTCCCAGCAGGGCATCTGGGCCATGTAACCCAGCTACTTACTGCTATGTGCCTTGAAATAGACTGGACATCTCTGGAGTTCACCATATGGCTGATTAGAAAGAAGAGGTGTTGAAATAGAGCTGCTTCCCTTTTCAGCTGTCCCCATCCTAATGGTAGCCAGTATGATTCATTACCCATTTAGGAATGGTCAGTGCCATTAGCTGCGGAAGCGTTCCTAGCTCATGCCAAGTTTTGGTAGGTACTTAACAACTGGAAGGATATCAGCAAGCCAAAGCCCACTGAATTCAGCTACACACACACCACCAGGAGAGAAAATAAACAAGTAAGTGTGCCTAACAAGGAATTCTACTTATATGGGGCCACAGTGATATTTTAGTTGTGTTTTAACAAATAAAGCTTGCCTGAAGACCAGAATGCAAAGCTAGCCACACAAGTCTGCCACACAGGCCAGACAGTGGTGGTGCATGCCTTTAATCCCAGCAGCCACACTAGTTAGCCATAGAGGCTGAGCCGTGGTGGTGCATGCCTTTAATGTCAGCACTAGAGAGGAATATAAGACGGGATGAGACAGGAACTCACTCTCTATTCAGTCTGAAGATTTTTGTAGAGGTAAGAGCTCTCTAGTGGCTGGCTGCTTTGCTTCTCTGATCTTTCAGATTGAATCCCAATATCTGTCTCTGGGTTTTTATTAGTCATGCTGAATGGTACTTTGAGGAGTCATGGCTAGGATCACTCAAAATAACTATTTTGGGGGCTGAACAGACAGTTCCATAAGTCACAAAGTAACAATGGATATAGCTTCCATTTATCGTGACCTACTCTGTAAAGCTTTACTTTTTAATTTATTTAATCACTGCAACTCCACAAAATTACGGCTGATATAGAAAAGAAAGCTAAGGAAAGCAAAGTCACCACTGGCTTGGCTAGTGTTACAAAACTAATGAGTGAATTCAGTATTGAAAGCTGTGCCTGAGGCTCTTTTTCCATAATACATGATAGGAAAGTCACGAAAATGCAAGTTCTTTGGAAGTTGACTCCCTCCTTAGCTATCAAACTTGCTCACTCCTCACTCCATGTCTTAACAGACTCTAACCACACTTCCGTCTTCACATGCTCTCATCGAAGCCCCTTGTGTGCTCCAGGAGGTAGGAGAAGTGCTAATTAAGATTTTACCTTCTGAAGTCAGTTTGTCTGGGACCTCTCCCTCTTACCTCCAATGTGGTCTGTGTAAATGAGGTGATAGCATGAAGGTTCCTCAGGTGATGAATGGATAAACAAAATGTGCTATGACCATGTAACAATATTGATACTCTCTTTAATCTGTTTAATATTTGAGACTTTCGTATGTGAATTCTGTATCTACATCACTTGGGCTCCTCTCTCTCCCCCTTTGTTGGGTGACACTATTCCTGAGGAGATATGAACAAATGTCTGCTCACTCCAGATAGGGAACCAAAACAAGATCTAAGTAAGGCTACCACCGAAGCCCAGCTTGCTGAGCCAAAGAGTTTTAACAGCTGCATTATCCGAAGCCTATCCTAGCAATGAAAGCAAGAAACCAGAGAGCGCTGAGCAGCCTTCAGGTAGGACAAGAGGTCAGAAAGTGCCCTTTTCAGTTGTCTGCGCAGCTTCCATATGGTTTTCCTGCTCTCTGCTTCTCCTGGCAGTTGGTTGGCCTTAGCTTGGCTCAGCCGGCCTAAGCCTCTTTCAGGCAACTCTTTTGGGGAGTCTTTTAGCAGTACTTACAGCTTATACGTGCTCGTGGAGAGAGAATTCTGGTGAATTTGGTCATTTCAGGGACTTCCTGAAGCCCTTGTTTACTTCCCAAGTTAAAGGAGCTTCCCTGCAGGATGGAATACTTCCCCTCCCCTTAGAACATACTATTGTTTCACCTCCACTTTAACAACCTGTGTCTTAATGAACTTCCGGAAAAGATGGAAGATTTTAATCTCACAGGAAACTGCTATACTGCACCCCTCCAACTTCCCCGTGTCGTTACTAGATCCTCTCAAATTCAAATTCATGACCTTTTCTTCTCTAATTATTGTTAATACACAAGTACACACTCAAACACACACATACGCGCGCGCGGGGGGGGGGGGAGAGAGAGAGAGAGAGAGAGAGAGAGAGAGAGAGAGAGAAATTCCTAAAGAGTTAATTTACTGTTGTTTGTATGTTAC
Source organism: Chionomys nivalis (assembly GCF_950005125.1). NCBI lineage: Eukaryota > Metazoa > Chordata > Mammalia > Rodentia > Cricetidae > Chionomys > Chionomys nivalis. The sequence goes on from NC_080112.1 coordinate 24,663,923, forward strand.
ATGTTAAGGACTGACCACTTGGGACTGGATAATTTATCATTCAGCTCGTCCTAGAGAAAACTGATTCTCTATCTCTCACAGGCCATTTCTTGGCTCTAACTCTTCAGCTGTGTGTGGGGGTTGTAAATTTGTCCCCAATACTCTGGCCTGTCAACTGTTCTTGTCATTGAGGTTTCTGGTCTTGTCTAGAAGACACCATTTCACAGCAGACTTCCCAGTCCTCTGGGTCTTGCTGTCCTTCAGCCACCTTTATTCCTTGATTTTTTTTCCTGAACTTTAGCTATAGGGCTGCCTTCTAGATGTAGCATCTGGAGTTAGGATCCCCATAGTCTGTTGGTCAGTCCCAGGTCTATCCTTTCAAATCCTGCATCCAAAGTTTGTGGAACTTTCAGTAATAGAGTTTTACTTGCAAGTTCTGGGAGGCAACCAAGGGTCATACCAATACCCTTCCTGGTTTCAGGAGTCTCTTCGACTCCAGTGAACAATGGCTCAGAGGAACATTCCCTATGCCTGGCACTGCAGAAGTTTTTGTTAGATCATCTATGGCTCTTGGGGTTATCAACCCCAAGCATTATCAACCCAAGTGGCAAAACTCTATTTAAACTCGTGTGTGTGTGTGTGTGTCTGGGTCTGGGTCTGTCTGCCTGTCTGTCTGTGTCTGTATGTGAGTCTCCATATATAATGTATTTTTAAGAAATGTAAAATAATATGCTTCCCTATCGCTTTTCCTTAGTGTTATTTATCTCTTCTCCCTCCCTTTCCCTCTATGTTGCATTCCTTTCCAACCCATTCATTCCTATAAAGGAATGCAATGCTGAGACATACGACAAAAAAGATGAATGTTGCCTTAGGGTTTCTACTGCTGTACCGAAACACCATGACCAAAAAACAAGCTGGGGAGGAAAGAGTTTATTCAGCTTACACTTCCACAGTACTGTTCATCACTACATGAAGCCAGGACAGGAACTCAAACAGGGCAGGATCCTAGAGACCGGAACTGATGCAGAGGCCATGGAGGGATGCTGCTTTCTGGCTTCCTCCCCCTAGCTTGCTCAACCTGCTTTCTTATAGAACCCAGGACCATCGGCCCAGGGATGGCACCACCCACCATGGTCTGGACCCTTCCCCTTTGATCGCAGCTCATAGCACCATTCTCTGGGACACCCCATTTCCTCTCATACTGACATCCACAAAAGCTGATAATTATGAAGAGATTTCTCTAAATTCTGCACTAATTGAACCATCTGCTCTTACGATAACGTTTCCTCACTTTTTTTCTTGGGAAATTTCAAGTGTCAGCTCGGATGTCTACATCTCTACCCACCATTTTTGTAAGACTCCTTTACGCCAACTTCTTATCTTTTATACTGCGATCAAATGTTTTCTTCCCCAAAGCCTGTGAAGACTGAGAACAGAGGCTATATTTTCGAATCTGTGTCTCCGGCCCTAGAGTAGGGTCTGGTATGCCTTCTAAGCAGCAGTCAGAAAATATTTGTGGACTGGACCCATTCCTTCTCTAGTCCTCATGTTCCAGCTCAATCTATTTGTAGCAGAGATTTTTTTTAAAGCTACTTTAACCCCATAAATTTCAGAAATGCCATTCGTTTTCTTTCTCTGGGCCCACCAGGACTTTCTACTTCAACCATTTTGTTTATTTCCACCCTTCTGAAGTAAGTCTTTGCTGTAGGCAGTCTCTCATCAGCTATTCCTTTTAGAATTCAAGAACGCTATCTGAACTCTATGGAAACTCTTCTTTTGAAGAGCAACTTGCTACCTTACTCAGCTGCTCCCTTTTAGTCTTTCCTGTAAATTCATTCCTTTATAGTCTTTCTTTTCGTTCATTCTTTTTTTTTTTCTTTGCTTTGTTTTGTTTTTCGAGACAGGGTTTCTCTGTGTAACAGCCCTGACTGTCCTGGAACTAGCTCTTGTAGACCAGGTTGGCCTCGTACTCACGGAGATCTGCCTGCCTCTGCCTCCCGAGTGCTGGGATTAAAGGCGTGCGCCACCATAGCCCGGCTCCTTTCTAGTCTTTTATAACACAATCCTACCTATGGATACTTTTATTCCCATTTTAAAGCTCAACATACTAAGGGTCTAGGACATGTAGCAACATTTCCAAAATTAAACACATGAGAAGGAAACTATAATTTCGACTTACCTTCTTGTATCTTTTAAAGAGTCCATTTCTCCTTTTTTTTTTTACTTATTTATTTATTTTTATTCTTTTTTAATTAAAATTTCCACCTGCTCCCCATTTCCCATTTCCCTCCCCTCCTCCCAAATATTGCCCTCCCCCCACTTCCCTCCCCCTATCCCCACTCCTCTTCTCCTCCCCCCACTCCATTCCCCCTCCCTCTCGATACTGAAGAGCAGTCCAAATTCCCTGCCCTGCGGGAAGACCAAGGTCCTTCTATCTACGTCCAGAAAGGTGAGCGTCCAAACAGGCTAAGCTCCCACAAAGCCAGTTCATGTATTAGGATCAAAACCTAGTGCCATTTCTCCTTTGCATTACACATATTCATGTATTTACACTAGTGCTAGTGCTAGCTCGCAAACTTTTCACGAAGGAAAATATTGAAATATTTTCAAGAACATTTGAATGATTTGTTCTATCAACATGAACAGTAAATATTAAAACGTTTTTTGGATGAGCAATAAAACATATGAATACTGGAAAGACCATGAAACAAAACATACTGTATTGCTATAGCCGATTCTACTATTTCCCTTGCTCAGTAAACAGGAAGCTTCATTGGAAAGCTCCAAATGAGCCAAGCAGGCATGCCCCTGCCCAGAGTTTCAACAAGTCTTTGAACTTAACTTCATCATTGAAATCTTATTCATACTGCTCTAGAAATATCCCTCGATATATCTGTCTTTAAACTCTGAGATCCCCAAAGGCAAGAACCATGCCTGATAAAGATTGAATAGTTAATGGGAAATTTATAAATGAAATAATATGATTCATTTCTGTAGTGAGGTTCAAGGGAGAGTAATAAGGGAAGATGAACTCTTATAATAAGAGAAGATGAACTCTTATTATAATAAGGGAAGATGAACTCTTACTACTCCCACATGAAATCTACAATCTAATCGTTGATATCTCTATAATGCCTGAGGTCCAGCAACCTTTCACCTAGTGTTCCACCTGTACTTCCCTAGTGGAGCATGTCATCATTAACATATCTAGCTTGCCCCCCGCCCCGACTTCAATACTTGACATTCAAAGCTTGAAACAGCAACTGCAGAAATGTTGGTGGGAAGGGAAGTCTAGCTTGCTGTTTATTTCCTTAAAAATCAATTGTCATCTGCTACACCTTGAAATTCCCCTTCAAATTTCATGGTTAAATTTAATTTCCACTGGAACAGTATTAAAAAGTGGGATATCTGCGTGATTATGTCACAGGGGCTGTGCTTTCATGAATTGATTCATGTCATTTTCATAGGAGTTAGTTAGTTAACACAAAAATGAGTATGTCATAAATTAGGCCCCTCTCATCCCTCTCTCTCTGTCTTATGCATGGCTACTTCCCTTCTGTCATATCATGCTATTGCCTCCAGATCTGTGTCCCAAAGGAACGTCTATTTATACATTACATGGACTGTGTGATTTCATTACATCAGCAGAAAATGGGGGAGAGAAGTGAGATTGTTGATATAATAAACACCTGAAAATGTGGAAGCAGCTTTGTACGTGATGTATAAAGACTGCAAGGACACAATTAGAACAGTCTAGGAAAAGTTCATGCTGCCATCAACAGCATTCAAGGGGATTCTAGTGGAGACCCAGAAGAAGTCTAACCTAAATGTCTGAAACTTCCTTAAGATTATCTAAATGGTTATGATAAGAATATCAGTGTGAGTAAGGGTGGTAAAAGCAATTCCAATGAGATTTCAGATGAGCATGTAAAATAAAGTATCAGCCTTGAAGTATAACCATCCCTGCTCTTAAGCAGCAGGGAATTTGGCTATTTTGTTTCTTGAGAGTAAATAACCAGGAAGGATATTTCTAGGTAATATGGTAAGTCTATATTAAATTTTATGAAAAGCAGTTTCTCAGCCAGTAGAATCCATTCTTATGAGAGAGGTCCCAGCACTTTGCAAAAGAGTCTACTATTATGTTTACTCCAGACCCTTTCTCCCTTGGCCCTTACACTGAACACTGTTTCTCAGTCAATAGAACCCATGCTTATGGAAGAATTCACAGGTATTTTGCTAAAGACATGTGCTTTGAAGAGAATTTTGACGTAGTTATTTCTTAAGCTTTGTGGCGATAATTGTCACGAGGAAACATTTTTCCGAAGTCATATTGTGCTTAAATATGCAAAAAATAAACTGCTTGGGGTCAGACTCTAGAAGTTTGAACCAGCACTGACTAAGTTGTGTTGAACTGGATTTCCGTCTTTTTTTTTTTTTTCGCGTTCATTTGAAAGTTTATTTTTTTTATTTTTTTATTAATTAATTTATTTAATTATTAAAGATTTCTGCCTCTTCCCCGCCACCACCTCCCATTCCCTCCCCCTCCCCCAATCAAGTCTTCCTTCCTCCTCAGACCAGAGAGCAAGCAGGTTTCTCTGCCCTGTGGGAGGTCCAAGGACCACCCACCTCCATCCAGGTCTATTAAGATGAGCATCCAAACTACCTGGGCTCCCACAAAGCCATTACGTGCAATAGGATCAAGAACCCATTGCCATTGTTCTTCAGTTCTCAGTAGTCCTCATTGTCCATCATGTTCAGCGAGACCGGTTTTGTCCCATGCTTTTTCAGACCCCGGCCAGCTGGCCTTGGTGAGTTCCTGATAGAACATCCCCATTGCCTCAGTGTGTGGGTGCACCCCTTGCAGTCCTGAGTTCCTTGCTCGTGCTCACTCTCCTTTTGCTCCTCCTTTAGATCGTGAGACTTCATGCTCAACTATGTTCATAGCAGCATTGTTTGTAATAGCCAGAACCTGGAAACAACCTAGATGTCCTTCAATGGAAGAATGGATGAAGAAAATATGGAATATATACATATTAGAGTACTACTCAGCAGTAAAAAACAATGACTTCTTGAATTTTGCATACAAATGGACAGAAATAGAAAACACTATCCTGAGTGAGGTAAGCCAGACCCAAAAAGAGGAACATGGGATGTACTCACTCATATTTGGTTTCTAGCCATAAATAAAGGACATTGAGACTATAATTCGTGATTCTAGAGAAGCTAAATAAGAAGGTGAACCCAAAGAAAAACATATAAGCATCCCCCTGAATATTAACCTTCATCAGGCGATGAAAGAAGACAGAGACAGAGACCAACACTGGATTTCCGTCTTATCTCATGCAGATAACTCCTCTACTGGCCCGGAGTATATGCAGAGACTCCCCGAATAACTAACCCATCCTCCCTCCCTCCAAATCCCTGGCTCCCCTTCCAAAGCCATAAAGTCCTAGTGTCAGACCTCTGTTTTACTTTGGTAGGATATTGTCTATTCTAGGTATTTTGCCTTTCATATATTCAATATATTCAACATATATTCAGATATTAGTTTTCCAATAACCATAATAAGACTTACCAGAATATTGGGTGTTGTTTTTTTATTTAATTGTTTTTGAAAATGTACTGAGTTCAGACATCAAATTGGAAAGAACTGGCATTATAATAATGTTTTGTTGTTGACTGAGTATTCCTTTTCATGGCTATGGAATATCATCTGGTGAATTTGTATCTTCTTTGATTTCTAACATCAGAGTTTTATAGTTACTTTGCTAGGTTTTGTGGTGTTGGGGGTTACACACAGAGTCCTACACATATTGGGCAAGTATTGTACCATAGAACTAAATCCCCAGCTCAGAGTTTTATAAATTTTCTTATATAGGTACTTACACATTTTTTTGGTTTATGCCAAAGTATTTAATATCATGGTGCTAATTTAAATGATATGGTTCTATTTCAATTTAAAATTTCAATGTTTGAAATATCTTAAGTCTAAAATGGATTTAATATACTTAACCTACCGAACAGGATAGTTTAGCAGTGCACACTGTAGAATGTTGGCCATTTAATATGGGTGCATGGTAGGGCTAGATCTGTGACTTCCTGGCATGCCTCGCATAATAAGAGAATGTGATACTATACATTAGTAGCCAAAAGAAAAGTTTACATTTCAAAATTAAGAGTATAGTTTCCTTTGAATGTGTATCATTTTCTAGGAAAAAAGTCATAAAGCAAACCACAATAATCCTAATACCATGTGTACATGCATTCAAGATATAAAGGACTTCTCTTTTGATAATTGTTTTATATATAAGCATGTTGGTTAATCTCCGAGTACATTTCCATTTTTCTGCTACTTATTTCTAGTATAATTTTAATGCAGATTTCCTGTTACTTATTTCTAGTATAATTCCAATGCAGATTTAATGTACATTCTATAAATTATTTCAAATTTGAGATTTTTTTGGGGGGGCAGAATGTGTCTTTCTTCATTCTGTAGCATGTGACGTGAGGCTAATGTGCATTCTGCTGTTTTGGACTAGGGTATTCTATAAATGTCAGGTAGATGTAGTTGATCGATGGTGCTGTTGAATTCAACTATATCCTCACTGATTTTCTGCCAACCGGATCTCCAGTGGTAATAATGTATTCATCTATTCCTCTTTGGAGGCCTATTAATTTTTACCTCATATATTTTGATGCTCTGTGTCTTCATAAGTATTCAAGATTGTTACAATCTTAGAAAAATTATCTTTGATTATCTTTAATAACCTCCCTTACCTCTCTGATAAATTCCTTTGTTATGACGTTGCTTTCTGAAATTAATATTAGTAATTTAGCTTTCTTTTGATAATAGTTAACATGGCATATCTTTCTCAGTCTTAATGTTTCATATTTATAGATTCCTTAGAAAAGTATAGTTATTTTATCTTATTTTTATGACAGACTCTGTCTTTTAATTTACATAGTTATACCACACACATTTAAAGTGATTGTTTATAATTAACATGCTCACTCTTTTTTGTTTATTGCACCTATTTTTGTTTCTCTTTTTTTTTAGTTTAATAACACATTTTATTCTTCTCATCAGGATCTTTGTTTCTTTTAATGACCCCATTTAAAAATTTTCTCTAGATTTTTTTTTTTAACCTTTCCTCTCATTTTCACTAGTTCTTTCAGAACTTCATTCATGTTAACCCCTTCCCTCAATTCTACTCAGGTCCTTCCCTGTTTCCCTACTCACACAACTCTGCCCCGCCCCCTTTTTATTTTAACCATCAAGAGCAATTCGTGTTGCCGGTATGTACGATCCTTACCGGAGCGTGAACACACCCTTAAATAAAAATGGCTTTTCCTCTCCTAGTAGCTATCCATTGAAAAGAGGTCCTTAGCTAGAGGTGGAGCTTGGTGCCCACCTCCTTCATGTCCATATTGGGTGTGGCCTGAGCCTGTGTAGGCTGTCTCAGATTCCACATGAGTTCATTTGTGGAATTGCCCTGCTGTGTCCAGAAAACACTGTTTCCTTATAGCCACCCACAGCCTCTGGCTTTGGCACAGTTTCTGCCTACTCTTCTCTAAGGTCCCTGCAGCTTGAGAGGAACAGGTGTGATACAGACTTCTCATTTAAGGCTGATCCCTCAACAGTCTCGTATTCACTATACACTGACCATTTGTGGGTCTCTGTGTTAATTGCCATCTACTGCAAGAAGAAGCTTCTCTGATGAGGACTGAATGATGACTGATCTATGGGTACAATGATAAGTCTTTTTGGAGTCGATTTAATATTATATCTCAATAGTAAAGTAATAGTAGTTTCTCTCCCAGGACCTATGATTAAGCCACAGGCTCTTGGCCCAGATAATGGTGCCAGATGTGGTATCATCTTATGTAGAAGAGCTGGTTACTGTCATGTTATGTGTGCTACTATTGCTCCAGTGGGCATGCCTTACCAGTGCAGTCATTCATTGTAGTTCACGAAGTTCACAGCTGGCTAAGCCTGATGATTACTTTTCTCTTCTGGTAGTGTGCATAACATCTTCCGGCGCTTTTAAAGCTAACCAGTGGAGATGAAGCCTTCAGGTCAGTACAAGCTTGATTTCTCTGGGTTCTATGGCTCAAGAATGTGAACTGTTTCGTACGGGACAAGATCTCATTATATATCCTAAACTGTTTATAACTCGCTTTGTAGCCCAGGCTTCCTTTAAACTCATTTTGTACCCCATAATAACCTCAATTGAAAAGCCTCTTGCCATAGACTTTCTTTTTTTTTTTTTTTGCACACGGATTGCCAGGTGATGGTGGCACATGCTTTTAATCCCAACACTCCAGAGGCAGAGACAGGCGGATCTCTGTGAGTTTGAGGCCAGCCTGGGCTACAAGAGCTAGTTCCAGGACAGGTTCCAAAGCTACAGAGAAACCCTGTTTCAAAAGAAAGGAAGGAAGGAAGGAAGGAAGGAAGGAAGGAAGGAAGGAAGGAAGGAAGGAAGGAAGGAAGGAAGGAAGGAAGGAAGGAAGGAAGGGGAGGGAGGGAGGGAGGGAAAGAAAGAAGGAAGGGAGGGAGGGAGGGAGGGAAGGAGGGAGGGAGGGAAAGAAAGAAAGAAAGGAAGAAAGAAAGAAAGAAAGAAAGAAAGAGAAGAAGAAGAAGAAGAAGAAGAAGAAGAAGAAGAAGAAGAAGAAGAAGAAGAAGAAGAAGAAGAAGAAGAAAGAAAGAAAGAAAGAAAGAAAGAAAGAAAGAAAGAAAGAAAGAAAGAAAGAAAGAAAGAACAAGCATAGACTTCTAAGTGTAGGTTTATAGGTGTGGATCACATATTCAGTTAGGCACTTTTTTGATTTCAACTGAACAGGCTGCATGCTTTCATTTTTTTCTCCTTTATTAACATGCTAATTATACTTAGTTTAATAAAATTTTAGTGATGTCCTTGCTACATTTCCAATTTAATATAATTCACAATTCATCAAACTCAGCTTTCAAATAATAGTATACTTCTTGACAGGTCCAGTAGGTATTTTATCACAGCCTATTTTCAATTCCTGATTCCCATCTGTCATAAAATTGCTGTCACTTACTCATAAATTACAATTATCAAACATGTTATTACTATTGTTATTTTCAACAGTCAGCTCTTACATTGTCTAAAAGGAAGAAAACTAAGAGGAGGAAATTCATTGTACTTTTATTTAATTCTTCCCTAGCACACTTTTTTAATGTAAATCTGAGTTTGTAAACACTATCTTATTTTCCTTCACTCTCTGATGAACTTCTTTTAACAGTTCCTGCGAGGTGGTGGCTCTAGTAGCCACAAACTCTCGCAGTTTTTATTCATCGGAGAACGCCTTTTTTTCTTTCATTTTTTAAAAGATGAAGACATCTGGATGTTAAATTTAAATAATCTGTCTTTCTCTCTCACATTAAAACTTTATTAATAAAGAACACTCTCTGAAATACATGTTCTGATGAACTACATATATAGGAAGTGAAAATAGGAATGTTAGTCAGAGGTGGTGGCGCACGCCTTTAATCCCAGCACTCAGGAGGCAGAGGCAGGCGGATCTCCGTGAGTTCAAAGCCAGCCCGGTCTACAAGAGCTAGTTCCAGGACAGCCAGAAGTATATGGAGAAACCCTATCTTGAAAGAAAAAACCAAAAACACAAAAATAGGTTTGCCAGTAGTATAAGATGTCATAGCATTAGACGAATGTATAGTTTTCATCGTTCTAAGTTGTCTTAACACTCCTTTTGCTTACATGGGTTGCGAAAGAAAGGGTGACCTAATTTGTATCGTCATTTCTCCATAGGCATATGATTGTATTGTTCGTATTTGTTTTGTAATTTTCTTTTCGTCTTGATTTTGTGACATTTGAATATGCCATTTGACTTTGTGTCCTCTGAGTTTTCTGGACAAAATTCTTCAATTTTGGCAAGTTATCGGGTATTATTCCCTTAAATATTTATTCTGTTCCTGACTTTATTTTTTTCTAAGATTACCATTCCACATAGGCTACATTGTTCCTAAGCAGCCTCAGGTCTGTCTTTTCCCTTCTTTCTTCTCTCTGCTTTGAAGTTCCTATTCATGTACCTCCAAGCTGTCTGGTTCCTTCCTTCCCTGCGTCCAGTCTCCTGCGAGCTCATCAAAGGCAGACTTCTTTTCTCTTACAGTGTTTTTGACACCTAGAATTTATTTTGGTATCTTATTAAAGTTTCTATCTGTTCTTTCATGTTGTCCATTTCTCCATGACAGCCCTTGGCATACTGCTCATGATTATTTTAACTCCCAGTTGGATCGTTCTAAACCTACCATAGCTGAGTCTAGCTCTCATTACTTTTATATGCATTTATTCGTATTATTCCTTATAACTTTGGGATAAAAATTCAGATATAATATCAACTACTAGGATGAGAAGAAGTTACATCTTTGATACTAGGCATTATATTTATCTGGCTAGGAACTAGATTATTTTGATATTTTTCTACAGATCTAGGTATCATGAATTTCAGCTTCCCTTGTATTCTTGTTTTTGCATTCCCTGAAATCTTTGAGCGTATTTGGAAACTTTTTAAAATTTCTATTATGTCATCAATATAAATACTATAAAATTACACTGTTGAGAAAATAATAACCAGACACGTGGTGTCCATGTTTCTTTCTGATGCAATCACCACACTGTCCCCATCTTCCTATACGCCTTTACCTTGGTACCTTTCAACCCTCTGTCAACTTGTGTGTTCTGGTGTTTTCCTTTCCTCACTCCTCCTTAGGCAGTCTCCAAGTCCCCTATCCTGCACTCCACTGCCACTCTAAAGTGACACTGTTGGCATTGTGGTAAGGTATAGGGAGAAGAAACACATTCTGTGGTTGTAAGTCTGTCTTTAATACAATATGATGATCTTTATTGAAGTTTTACTCCATTGACATGCAATGTTATTCTTATTGTAGGTGATTAAATTTACACTGGTCATTTCTGAAAGACTTAATATTTTAAGCTGTGTGTGTGTGTGCGAGAGAGAGAGAGAGAGAGAGAGAGAGAGAGAGAGAGAGAGAGAGCATGTATGCCTGAAGTGGACTTGGGCTTTTAATTCCATGAATCTGGAGTTAGAAGTGGTTGTAAGATGCCCGACAAAGGTGCTAGGAATTTGGGGCCCTCCACAGGAACAGTATATGCATTGGTCATTTTACTTTTTGCTTCTGTATATCTCAGAAAAATTCTTATTCCATTGTTTGTTCTTTATGCTTTTTTTCTTCCCTTAATGTCTTCTTTATATTTAGTGAACATTACTGGTGTAAGTACATATGTGTTTGTGCACATGCACATGTGTGTGTGTGCGCATGTACAAACACATATTCTTATGGTTTCTTTTTTCCTTATTTTCTCTTTATATATTTTAAGTATCAGAATTCGCCTCAGATTTATACTAATTTAATTTTAGTAGGCTGTATAAACTTTAGTACAATATTGTTCTTATACTCCTGTTCTGTGCTATTAAAGATACAGACATTACGTTCATATACTTTAAAATATTGTAATAATTATCACATTATTATACTCTTAAAAGAACTGAGAAAAGAAAGGATATCAAGTACATATTTATATAGTTTATTATAATAGCATTGTTAATTAAAAATTTATTTTTGTTTCATATTGTGCAGTCAAGTAACTATCTGGGTGTCATTTCCTGAATCTAAATTAGTGCTTGTTCTACATGTATTCTTCCTTCTCTTATGAAATGCACACTACTTTCCAGTTTTATAGGTACAAAATCAATCATATACATATCATTTTGTCACTGTATTATATATTAGCCTAACAGATATGAATAATTACCTACATAATTTCTTTCTGTTTTTCCTGTGGATTTGAATTGCTGTCTCATGATATACTCACTGAAAATCTTTCCACAGTGGTTTTGAAAATTCATATTTACTAACCACAAATTCCCTCAAGCTTTGTTGAGTGTCTTTCTTTCCTTTTTATTTATAGAATATTTTCTTAGCGAGTGTGATACACTTCTTTGAAGGGTATGTTCTTTCTGCCTTGTAAAGCTATTCCCACTTCTCTGTTTTCCTTTGTTTCTGATAAGAAGTTATCTGTTAATCACCTCATTTCCCTCTTGGACACAATGAGTGTTTTCTTCTCATTGAAATGCGAAAATTTGTTCTTTCTCTTCAGTGTCAATATTTTGCCTATAGGGTGTGTGTGTGTGTGTGTGTGTGTGTGTGTGTGTAACCTGAGTCCCTTTGATGTTGCTGTATGTGCATGTGCTGACCACATGAGATTGGATAACATATCACATAGCTTGGAAAAAACTGACCCCCCTCTCTCAGAAACCATTGTTTGCCTGTGGCTCTTCATCTATGGCTGCAGCCTTGTGAAATTTCCTCTGCATACACTGGCATGTCAGCTGGTATTGTCATTATGCAGGTCTTATTTAGGCAGCCACAACCTTTTCGTGTCTAGAAGACACTATCTAGCAGCAGACTTCCTGGTTCTCTGGCTCTTAAAATCTTCCTACTCCCTTTTATGAAATTTTTCCTGAGTCTTAGCTGTATGATAGTGATGCCAACTGGGGTTGAGCAACCCACAGTCACGTATTCTGTGCATTTTGACCAGTTATGGATCTCTCTAATAATAGTCCTCATCTCCTGCAAAAAGAAGCTCACTTAATGAGGGTGACAGCTATGCTTTCCTATGAGAAAAAGGATAAATACTTAGAATACAGTTAGAAATTATATTGGTTTGGAAAAATAGCAGTAATAGATATTCACTAAGGCCTATGACCTCTATAGCCATGGATAGTTGGCTATATTTGCTTACAGTGCCAGGCATTAATTTCCTTCTATGGACATGACTATTGGTTGCTCCCAACATTTAGCACCACTATTGCACCTTTGAAGATATCTTACTAGATCAGTCATTGTGATTACTCCAAGGCTTTAGATACCTGTGTAGGATTACTGATACCTTTTTTTTCTCTTGGAAGTTTGCATAACATCTTCTGATACTATGAAAAGACTCCCAGGTCATTTCCAGCTGGATTTCTTCAAGGCCTGGATCTGAAGTGTGTGGTGTCATCATCAATAGGGTCATACTTTGTCAAATATCAGACATCTGCAGGGATGGTGCCTTGGGGTGAGGACTTGTGGGCTTCAGAGTCCCAAGCAATGGTGACACAGGTCCACCCAAAGCCCAGCATACATGACATCCTCCTAACCCCCATTTGTGGAAGTGTTTCGCATCAGGGCTAGTAATTGCCATTTCTGCTCCCTGGGGGTGAGGTGTGGTGTGGTGGCCTCCTGCTGTCCCAAGATTACTCCCCACACCTCTTGCATCTCCTCCCCATGTCATATCACTGCACACCAGGCACCGGCAAGATCTGGGGCCCTGTAACTCACCTCTGCAGGAACGTGGGCTTCCTTCATTGGGCGAATTGGATGCACCCTCAGTTCTTATGTAAAGTTCCACATAGTGAACCAGGTGCTGGGCATGGGAAAGACACAATCCAAAAACAGATAGATAGATAGATAGATAGATAGATAGATAGATAGATAGATAGATAGATAGATAGATAGATAGATGATAGAATAAAAGGAAAGGAAATGACACAATTTAAAAATGTGACATGAATCTAAACAAAGAATTCTCAAAAGAACAAATAAAAATGGGTAAGAAATATCTAAAGTAGATTTCGACATCCTTAGCATTTATGGAAATGTGAATTAAAGCTACTTTCAAGTATGATTTTACTCCAGCCAGAAAAGCCAAAAGCAAGAAAACAATGGACACCAAATGCCGATGAGGTTGTGGAACAGAAGAACCCTCATTCATTCTTGGGAGCACTGTAGACTGGTGCAGTCACTATTTCAATCAGCATGGAGAATTGCCCAGAATTCTATGATCCAGCTATACTGCTCCTCAGCATATTCCCAAATAACTCAATATTCATACTTCATGGATACTTGCTGAGCTGTGTTCATTGAAGCTCTAATATTATAAGCTAGTAACATGGGAACAACCTAAATGCTCTTCAGATGATGTATGGATAATGAAACCATGGTGCATATACATTATGGAATATTATTCAGCTATAAAGAAAAAGGAAATCATGAGTTATGCAGGCAAATGGATGGATCTAGAAAAGATGATATTGAGTGAGGTAACCCAGACTCAGAAAAACAAACGTCATATGTTTCCTCTCATCTGAAGTTCCAAGATCCAAATCTTTAGATTGATCTGTAACCTAAAATAATCAGGAAAGAGATGCCAGGAAAGCAGAAAAGGACCATGACATGAGGGGAAGAAGGAGCATTTGTCCTTTTAATGCCATTTCTGTCTCTTTGTAGGTTCCTTTATATCACAAGATGCTGCCATCCTACTTTCATTTTTAAGTGAAATTTATATTAGTTCTTTGAAATGTTTCCAATGACTGCTTTGAAGTTTTTGCCTACTATATAAATATCTGGATCACCCCAAGACAGTTTCTATTGCTACTTCTCATTCTGTTGTTTCTTTTGCTTTTCTTCTCCTTTTTTATTTTACTTAACTTTATTTATTTATTTATTTATTTATTTATTTATTTATTTATTTATTTATTTTGGTTCTTCAAGACAGGGTTTCTTTCTGTAGCCCTGGCTGTCCTGGAACTCTCTCTGTAGACCAAGCTGGCCTTGAACTCGCAGAGGTCTGCCTGCCTCTGCCTCCTGAGTGCTGGGGTTAAAGGTGAACACTACCACCACCCTGCTGTGCTTGCTTTTCTTTGTTCCAAAACTTTTGTTTCAAATGACATTTAGGCAATTTACTGAAATAACTAAGTTCTAATTCAATTTCTCACTTTCAGTTTATATTGGTTGCTTGATTGCTTGTCTTGTGCATAGCTGGACTTTCTAATGAAATAAATTTCTCCCTCATAATAGTACAACTATTTTGCTATTCCTCAGAGATTACATCCTTAGGCATGTGCCCGGTTTTCTTTTTTACCAAGCGTTTCTGTGCCTTCAGCCTGGTTGTCCCTTGCTATTTGTTCTTCAGCTGTCTGCTTTGCTTCTTTACTAGTATTATACTCAATTGTTAGCCCCAATTAATTTCTAGCTTGTTTGTGTTGCTTTTAATAATGCTTCACAACTCTAGAGTTAATCATGTTGCAACTGGCTTTTGTGGCATAAACAGACTACTACTAATCTTTCCGGCTTGTTCAAATTGTGGAAATTCAGTTCTGATTTGAGAGTAAGGAGCAGAAAAGGGGAAATCATTGCTCACTTCTACCAGATGATCATGCATAACTCTGCCCAACAGATAGAAGTGTGTGTGTGTGTGTGTGTGTGTGTGTGTATAACAAAGAAGACTAGTACTAACTCTGATGCTGACACTCCTAAACAGGGACGTTGTATACCTTAAAACTTTTGGAGGATGTGATCTAGAGTTTCACTGGTCACTCATAGCAGGAATATATGTGTCCCTGGAAATCTGGCAAGATGGGAACTAACTCTTGACTGCCAAGTGCAATGAAACATTTTTCTTATACTACAGACCTGTGCAGCAAAAGGGAACAAAGATTTCTTTTACTAGATTTTTCTATCTGTATCCTTCCTACATAGTAGACCTCATGTAGCTACATCTTTCACCTAGCATAGGCCTTCCACAGAACAGAGCCATAGAAAATAGGATCTGACAATGTTTATCAACTGCCAAGTACGAACAAAACAGTTCTGCCCAAGGCCAAGGGTCTGAGAAAATAATGAAAGGCATTAAGCAGCCAGGTCTGATGAAATAGTGCCATGTGACAGAACTGCCAGGTTGACAGCAGTACCTGGCATCTATACCTGCAGCTATGGCGTCTTGCTGCTATTTTGAGTAGTTTAAATGCTTTTTGAAAGAGTTATTTCTTCCAATTCCTCACTTAACTTGTATGGAAGTAGGAAAATCCCTTTTCCCTTTTGGAGGCTCCTTTATAGAATGAGTTGTTTACAGTTAGTGCCTCGTTTCCTATTTTCATTGTTGCTTCAAATTATTGCAGTGTTGCTTTTTGCCTAATCTCATGTGAAAATCTTATCAGAATTTGCTATTGTGAGTTAACCTTCTTTCTTTTGAAGTGCTGCAGAGGGAACCCACATGCTCCCAGGGTAGAGCTGGATGTAGATCAGCCTCAATTTGTTTTGAATCCCTCACCCCTGACTCTTTATTGTGGTGGTTTTAAGATACATTGGTGGAGCAGAAGGAGAGAGAGCACGAGCAAGGAAATCAGGACCGCGAGGGGTGCACCCACATACTGAGACAATGGGGATGATCTATCAGGAACTCACCAAGGCCAGCTGGACTGGGTCTGAAAAAGCATGGGATAAAACCGGACTCACTGAACATAGCGGACAATGAGGACTGCTGAGAAGTCAAGAACAATGGCAATGGGTTTTGATCCTACTGCACATACTGGCTTTGTGGGAGCCTAGGCAATTTGGATGCTCACCTTACTAGACCTGGAAGGAGGTGGGAGATCCTTGGACTTCCCACAGGGCAGGGAACCCTGACTGCTCTTCGGGCTGATGAGGGAGGGGGACTTGATTGGGGGAGGGGGAAGGAAATGGGAGGCGGTGGCGGGGAAGAGGCAGAAATCTTTAATAAATAAATAAATAAATAAATAAATAAATAAATAAATAAATATAAAAAAAGATACATTGGTGGAAACCTCAATGAGTCCTTTACAGCAAGGCAGAGAAAGCTCTCTTATATGCCCAGATGCTAAATGAAATTCTTAACTTTTGGGTTGGTAGAAGCTAGTTGTCAGTTAACAGATTCCAAATGGTTTGTATCTATTAGTCACAGAATGTTAGTTCCAACACAGAGGCGGGCAAACTATTTGGAAGGCTAATACTAGCTTGACATACGGTAATTAGTCCCTGGCCCTGCAATATTCCAACTGTTTTACACCGCTGCAGCTCTAATCCATCAGTCTTTGCAAACACAGCTTCTTTCCAAGAACCCCTATTTATAAGGGGAAGACTGAAACTTCTTAGTGATTGCTTAAATGGCTGTGGCAAGCATACTAGTAGAAATGGGGGCAATAAGTGCTATGTGATGAAATCTTAGGTTAAAATGAAGCATATCTGACTGGAAACAAGAGAGAAGGCCATCATCGTTGTGAAGAGACAAAGAACTTTGTTGAATTGTTTTTTCCATTGAAGGAAGAATTTAAGTGAAAGTATTTAAGATGTTTGACAAAACAAATTTCTCAGTAAAATATTACATGAGCTTCGTGGTTTGCTAACTATATGTAATAAAATGATAGAAATTACTACTGATTTTTCAATGGAATTTATAATTTAAAAAGAAATAGAATGTGAAAAATCTGTTGCCTCCCTAGTCAGGCTATGTGAAAATTAAAAAAGCACATTCAAGAGGAAATGGTGAGCCAAGCATTCGTTGGATAGGAAGATTAAAATGAGTAAGAGACATCAGGTGCCATTCATTAGGACAATGGAAAAAAAAATCATTAGAGGCCTTCAAAGTCATTCCAAGCTATCACAAGCTCAGAGTTCTAGGGCAATGGCATAATTTCAGGGATTGGTCCCCGGCTGTCTTCTGTGACTCTCAGAGCCACCTGCTTACTCTGTCCCCTACATTCTAGTGCAGCATCCCTTGGATACTTTTTCTGTGGCTCAACTTGGCCAAGCTATGACTCATGCTGCCACTCTGAAGGATGAAGTCATAAGCCTTGGTAGCAACCATGTGGAACTAATTAGTTCTGCATGTCCACAGAGTTCTGAAGCTATGGAGACATGGGTACACCACATGGATCTCAGAGGATGCATCATAGGCTTGGGAGCCCTGTCAGAAACCTGAGATGAAACAGCTACAAAGACATCCTGCTAGGGAAATATCTAGTGGAGTTGTGGGAAATGACTGACAATCCTCCTTTGTAGGGTCCCCCTTCGCCTGATTGTGTTCTTCACTGTGCAGAAGCTTTTTAGTTTTCTGAGGTTCCATTTGTCAATTGTTGGCCTTAACTCCTGGGCAAATGGAGCCCTACCCTACATCGATAGCATGCAATTCATTCCATAGATTTTCTTCTAGCTGTTTAAGTATTTCAGGTTTCACATTGAGATTCTGATCCATTTTCAAGCTGATTTTTGTGCCGGGTTATAGAAGTGGGTTTAATTTCATTTTTTCTGTATGTGGACATCCAGTTTTCCCAGCACCATTTGTTGAAGATGCAGACTTTTCTCCAAAGTATATTTTTGGTAACTTTGTTAAATATCAGATGACTGTAGCTTCATGTTTTCTATTTTGTTCCATGTACCTGTATGTTTGTTTTGTGCCAATGCAATGCTCTTTTATTACTATAGTTCTGTAATAAATCTTGAGGTCTGTAATGGTAGCCCCTCCAACACTGCAATATTATTCTTGTTGCATAGGATTGCATTGGCATTCTGGAATCTTTTGTGTTTCCATATTGATTTTAGGATTTTTTTTTCTGTTTCTGTGATGAATGTCTTAGGGATGTTGATTGGAATTGCACTAAATCAAAAAAACTAGTTTTGGTAGAATGCTCATTTTTACGATATTAATTCTATCAATTCATGAGAATTGGTGTCTTTCCATCTTCTAGCGTCTTCAATCTCTTCAGGCATTAGATTTTTCATTGTAGTGGTCTTTCATTTTTTTCTCAGCAGGTTTGCTTCTGGTATATGGAAAAATCACTGATTTTTGTAAGATGATTTTGGATCCTGCTACTTTACTCAAACTCTTGATTGTTTCTAGAAGTTTTCTGGTAGAATTTCTGGAATCTCTTAAGTATATTATGACACCATGTGCAGTTGTGATAATTTTACCTCTTTGTTTCCTATTTGTAGCCCATTTCTCTCCTTCTCTTGCTTATTGCTCTAGACAGGGCTTCAAAGTCTGCATTGAAAAGGATCAGGGATCATAGACAGCCTTGGCTTATTACTGATTTTATTGGACTGCTTCCACGTTTTCATCATTTAGGATGCTGTTGGCTGTGAGTTTTTCACATATAGTCTTGATTATGTTGAGGCCTGTTCCCTTCAGTCCTACTTTTTCTAGGAATTTTAACACAAAGGCATGTTGTATTTTATCAATAACTTTTTTGTACATATTGAAATAATTTGTCTTTAAGTAAACTTACGATTACATTTATTGATTCATATATATTAAAGTATTCTTGCATCTCTGGGATGAAGGTAACAGTCATAGGGAATAATCTTTTTTGTTATATGCCTGCATTTGTTTTACGAGTATCTTATTGAGGAAGTTTGAATCTTTATTCATCGGGAGCATTGGCCTATAATTTTATTTTTTTTGTTGTTTTATCTACTTTTGTCTTATAGTAATTTTGGATTGCAGAGGGAGTTTGTCAGAGACTTGATTTCCTTCACTGCCATCCCCCTGCACCTGCAACAGGACATTACATAGAGTGGGACCTCAATAAATGTTTGGAAGTGAATATTAGTTTTCATTTAAGCCAGAACTTTTTCTTTCAGTTCTCCTGGTGACCTTATAAGTTAGGCCCTTTCTTTCCAGTTTGAGTTGTTGTTTTCTCAGAGATTGCATTACAAAAAGGATCACTTAGAAACAAATCCTTCTCCATACTGAACTCCTGAACTAACTCTTCTTGAGCTGGTCATGTTTTTAAAGTCTTCATTATTGACTTCCAAACACACATTTTCTCTGAAATCACTTATCTCTCAGCTGTCTATCTCCTTACCAGCCTTTCCAAATGTCATTAAAATAATGTTTTATATTTCTATCAGCCTTATCTTCAAGAGATATTTATTTGTCCAGATAGAAACAATTTATATATGGCTAGAAACACATTCACATTAACTTTGTTTTGGTAATAAAAACTAAAGACTAGTTTCAAACCTCATTTGACTGAATAAAAAGTAGATTTCAGTAGTTTTCAGCTGTTGAGAGTTCATGAAGAGTTCAGTCTCCTCATTCTGAACATGTCAGATAAAATCTTGTTCCTGATATATATCACTTTGTGTGTTTCTTCCACTGTATCTTTTAACAACTAGGATTTTACAATGTTTGTCCAAAACCACAAACTGAGGGACCAATGGTCTCTCATCCCACTATTTTGTAAGACTTTGGTCTTACTTTAAAGGTTGAACCTGACTTTTCCATTGCCTACTTCTAATTTGGAGGTTAGCAAGAAATCACATTTATATATTGTTAAGAAAAATACTTCTAATCTAAATATTTGTAAAAATTACATTTATATTTTATGTTTATATTACATCTATGTACTTTGTGGTCAGCACCATGGTGGCTGACTGAATTTGAACACATCTGTTAACATAAAATCAACAAATTGTCACTTGCTAATTGAATAGAGTAATAGAAAAGGAAATTTTCAAAAATTTCTCTGTTGCCAAAGAAAAAGAGAAAATAAACTCTTTTATTTTCTTTTTAAAGCCTAAGTAGCAATTTCCAGCCCTATTGCTTCTGTGGCAAATGACAAGAAAAAGCATTTTTTGTGTTCAATTCCTCTGCTTCATGGTGTTGCTGTTGTAAACTTTCTGTATGCCAATTATTTTCTCACCAAGAAAATAAGAAGAAACTGTTAATATAAGTGGACAGCCATCATTTTCATTTGTTTATTTGGGAAGCTGAAATGTATACCTGCTTTACCCATACACCCTTTAACACTCAAAGAACTTCAGTAAAAGGAAGGTAAAGACTAAGGGGGGCAGAATTCTGTTGGATGGTTATCTCTGTGCAGAGTTTTTCTTCCAATAGGGAAATTTCAACTGTTTTCCAGCTATTGTTGTCAGACCCTAAACTTTCACTCTGTTAGTTGTTTTCTGTATTTAGTGAGGTTTATTTTCTTGCTTCTCTTCATTCTGTTCCAAATAACTATGGGCGCCTTTAAACAAAGCTCCAAGATCAGTCTCCTCATTTGACTCAGTAAAGTGCTCTATCAATATCACATTGGACCAGTCTTCATAGAATCTGCAAAGGATGCTGTGGGCAGGCACCCAGCAGGCTCATCATTCAAACTTCTGGTGGCTGCTACACCAAATTGCCCTAGGAATTCTCTCATTTTTAATTCCAAAATTTTATTTCTGTTTCTAACTATAAGAAGATCCTGGACGTATTAGAACAAGAACAGATGAAAATCATAAAATTAAACAAACAAACAAAAAACATACAGAAGGTAGATCATGTAGCTTCAATGTGACACTAACATCCTACTTTTGGTTATTTTCTGGGTGTAAAGAAATATTTTTATTTATCATCTACTTTAGAAGATGATAGTCTTCAACAAAAATTATTATTTCTCATGATTCTGTTCATTGATTTGATAACAGTTGAGGTGGGATAGCTACAACGGTTTAAATAATTCCATTTATGTTTTCCCATTTATGTGCCTCTTTACATGGTTTCTTGGGTTTTTTTTTCACAACAGAACAGCTGTTTTAGGAAGATGTGTCTTAAGTAGTGAAAGCTGAAATTTCATATGCTTTGAGACACTATTTCAGAAGTTAAAAAGCATAATTTCTGTTACTTCTACTGGTAGAAATGAGTTGGGGCAGTTGAAAAGCTGTGCTGGTTAGTTTTATGTTGACTCAGAGTATTTAAGAGGAAGCCTCAATTGAGAAAATGCCTGTGGGCATTTTCTTAATTGGTGATTGATGGGGGCCCAGCACATTGTGGGTGGTGCCACCCCTGAGATGGGTTGTCCTGGGTGCTATAAGAAAGCAGACTGAGCAAGCTATGAGGAACAAAGCCAGTCGGTAATTAGCACCCCTTAATGGCCTCTGACTTAGCTCCTGCCTCCAGGTTTTTGCCTGAGTTCCTGCCCTGACATCCCTGGATGATGGACTATAAGTTATAAGATAAAATAAACCCTTTCCTCCTCACATTGCTTCCGGTCATGGATATTATCATAGCAATAGAAATTCTAGCTAATACAAATGTCAATGTGTAAAGGACTGTAGTAGGATGAGGACGATGGAAAGAATGGGTCACTGATCATCATGTTTCAAGAGTACCTTATAAAGAGAATTTCCTGCCTCTGATCCCAGCAGTATTTGCTCTTCCACAGTCATAACTGACAGATTTGTGAAATTAAGATATTGGCTATATATTTATATATGCACAGGCTTATACCTGCTGTAGGAACTTTTTCAGCCAGTAACCTTTTAAGATACCAGCCCACTTGGTTGTGGCCTCTTATACTATAAATGCTGAGTTCTCTCTCTCCCCCAGCTGCTGGACTCAGTTCCTGTTTCCTATTCGTGCAGAGGACTGTGATCTGTGAGTCCACCCCTAAATAAATAACCCTTTATTATACTCAATTCTGAGATAGTGTAGTATTATTTTGTAACTTCCATCTTCATCTGGCACTCAATGTGAATCCCAACTTGAGGCCTACCGGGTGGACTGGCCTAAAAGGCCCAAAAGGTCTGTGGTCTAGAAGGTCTTAAACCCCTGCCCACCTAGCTTGATTTCACTTCCTAAGCGTTTGGGTTTTGTTTGTTTGTTTGTTTTTTCAGAAACCCTGCCACAATGGAGCTAAGCATGACTTGGAAATTTCCCAGGCTCGCACACACTCTCCCCCTGCCCCATGGCTTTCCTTGCAGCACCTGTCCAGTTTCCAGTTTGTGTTCCCTATTTGATCTCTGGGCTCCTTGATCCATATAAAACTCTCTCTGTGTACGTAAATGATTTAATTCCTCTTAAGCACAGAGCAAAGCATATTAGTCAGAACTTAACCAGGCACCAACGTGTAGAACCAAAGCAGTGAGGGACTGTTCATGCTTCTGCTAATGACGTCTCACTGCCATGCCACTGCAACTGAGAGATCTGCTGGACAATAAAGATTATTACACATACAATGAATGTTGAGACATTTGACTATAATGCTGAGGCTTGTGTAGGAGAAACAATTTCCAAAGGTACGAAAAGATATTAAAAAGCCAAATGTTTTAATTTGGGTAGAATAGGATATCTGAGACAGGATTATAGACAAAGTGTTCCTAGAAATAATGTCTCCTCTGGGAATGACAAAAATAGAAGGTATCAACATTCTGGATTATGTAGAAAATGTGGCAAAGGCCAACATTGAACCAATGAATATAGATCAACAAGAGACAAACAAAGCAACCTGTTACCATCAGGAAACTCATGGGGGGGGGGGGCTCTCACAAGCCCCCAGGTCAAAGGTGGTTCAGTTATTCCCAGTCGCTGTGGATGACATCTCCCTAGGGAAATTTAAAAAATTCAGTGGCTGTTGTAAAAAACCATAGTGTACTAGATGATAGAATAAACATGAAGGAGGACTCAAAAATTCAAATAAAAAATAGGAAACGTATATTTTTGGCAGACTTCTATAAATGATCAAAGACAAATGCTGAGAGTACAAATAAATAACATTGTAATTGAAGGATTACTAGACAAGGGTGCAGATGTGACTATTATTCTCCAGAATCTTGGCATCCAAATTGGCCTCTTCAAGAGGCAGATGTTCAATTCCTAGGAATTGAAATCCTTTCTCAAGTAAAACAAAGCATGAGATGGGTTGAATGCATAGGACTAGAAGGACAGAGAAGAAGGCTGAGGCCATATGTGGCTAATATAACAGTAAAATTATGGGATTGTAATATACTGCAACAATGGAATACCCAGATTAACATTCCTGCAGTCTCAGAAATGAGACATAAACCAACTCATGTTTCTGGGAAGGATATTATAAGGTACTATCACAAAGGTCACCATTCAGGCTGTACAAGAACACAAAGCAGCTAGCAAACTCTTAGAGGCACTAATGGTCCTACCTTTAAAATGGTTAACTGAGAAACTAATATGAGTTAAACAATGGCCTTTAACAGAAGAGAAGCTGCAGGCTTTAGAACAGCTGAGACAGGAGCAACTAAATGCTCAACATATTAAAAAATCAACCAGCCCTTGGATTTCTCCTGTATTTGTTGTTAAGTAGAAATCTGGAAAATAGAGAATAATAATAGATCTAAGAGCTGTCAACAAGGTAATTCAGCCTATGGGCCCTCTACAATCTGGAATTCCTCTGCCTTCTCTGTTACCAAAAGGATGGCCTCTTATAGTTATTGATTTGAAGGATTGTTTCTTCACTATACCTTTACAAGAAAAGGACAGCATATATATCTAAGAAAATCAAACAGTTTTTTGCTTATTATAATATAAAGTATATTACAGGCATACCAAACAATCCTACAGGTCAGGCAGTTATAGAAAGATCAAATTAAACTATAAAGGATATGTTAAACAAACAGAAAGGGATGGAAAATACCCCACAAAATAGATTGCATAATGCTTTGTTAACCTTGAATATTCTTAATGCTAATGAGAAAGGAGAGACATTGGATAATAGAAAAACTTCTGAAGTAAATCAGTTGATGTATTTCAAGATGTGTTGATCTCAGAATGGAAACCAGGAGATGTACTATGTTGGAGAAGGGGTTTGTCTCTTGTGTCCACATGAGAAGAAAAGCTATGGATACCATCAAAATTAATAAATATTCAGTTTGAAAAAGAGAAACCTCTTGAGAAAAAGAAATGAGTGCTCATCTACAGAGGTGACAACCGTACAGGTGGTAAGGAAACCTCACTAGGGTTGGGGCAGGGTTCTATTCTTGTCTTTGCAGGAAAATATTCATCTTCAAAAACCTCAAGAGACCCTGGACATCTAGATGCCTAAAGAGGAAAAGATAACTATACAGATAGGATCACAAAGAAAAGAGAATTATAGTTATAAGGATAGTAGAATAATAGTGATGACTCACTTAAAAATCAAAGCTGACTTTGGATTTGGACGATGGCTCTATCCTTCTCTAAATTCAATCATGTTGTTAAAAGAAAAATTCAGAGTTTCTGTCTCATGTCAGGAGCCATCTGGTATGTAACAGAGAGAAGAAAGAATTTAGGAAAACTTTTACTTTTCTCCATACCTATTTTTGTCTCTATCATACCTTTCATTAAATATATGTCTATATAAAAAAATATTTAAGTTTTCTACAATGAACAAGAAATTTTTCTACAGTTTCCAGGAAGAAGATGGGGCCCCACAACAATGACTCCACCTGGTTAATATGACATCATGATGCTGATAAGCGCTACTATAAGACCAGTTTTGGGTACCAGCAGCTCAAGATAGTTACAACTTGGTTAGCTGAAATGGTGTTCCTTCTTCCAGCGTTGTAGCCAGAAATTTAAATAGGAACCTCAGAAAAACCCTATGGAATACTCAGAGATAATTTGCAATTATACCAGACAGTAGTCTTGGAATTAAACCATCATTTTAATTTTTTATTACTTTATAAATAATACCAATCAAAATTTCCACTTCCTCCCCTCCTCCCACTTCCTTCCTGTTCCCCCTCCTTCTCCCTTCTCCCCTTCCAGTCCTAAGAGAGAGCAGGGTACCGTGCCCTGTGGGAAGACCAAGGTCCTACCCCATCCATCCAGACTTAGGAAGGTGTGCATCCAAAAAGAATAGGATCCCCAAAAGCCAGTATATGCAGTAGAAACAAATCCCAGTGCTATTATCATTGGCTTCTCAGTCTGCCCCAGTTGTCAGACACATTCAGAGGGTCCACTTTGATCCCATGCTCGTTCATTCCCAGTCCAGCTGGATTTGGTGAGTTCCCATTAGCTCAGGTACACGGTCTCAGTGGGTGGACCAAGCCCTCATGGTTCTCACTTCCTTGCTCATATTCTCCTCCTTTCGCTCTTCAACTGGACCTTGGGAGCTCAGTTCAGTGCTCCAGTGTGGGTCTCTGTCTCTATCTCCATCTGTCGCCAGACAAAGGTTCTATGGTGATATTCAAGACAGTCATCAGGCTGAATATGGGACAAAGTCAGTTCAGGCACCCTGTCCTCCACTGTCCAGGGTCCTAGCTGGGGAAATCCCCCTGGACACCTGGGAACCCCTCTAGAGCCAAGCCTCTTGCCAACCCCAAAATGGCTCCCTTAATTAAGATATCTTCTTCCCTGCTCCCATAGCCATCCTTCCTCCATCTCAACCATTCCACTCCCTCAAGCTCTCCCCAATACTCCCCTTCTCCCTTCTCTCTTCCCCTTTCCCTTTCCCCCACCCCACTTCTACCCCTATGTGCCCAACTTTTGCCTGGTGACCTTGTCTGCTTCCAATTTCCAGGAGATTCTATATATGGTTTTGTGGGGGGGGGGGTTCACCTTAGTACTTAGCTTCTCTAGGATCGTGAACTATAGGCTCAATGTCTTTTTGTTTATGGCCAGAATCCACTAATGAGTGAGTACATACCATATTCATATTTTGGCTATCCTAGGTCATTTTTTCCAAATAAATTTGATTATTGTTCTCTCAAGGTCTGTGAAGAATTTTGTTGGAATTTTGATGGGGATTGCGTTTAATCTATAGACTGCCTTTGGTAGAATTGCCATTTTTACTATGTTGACCCTACCCATCCAAGAGCATGGGAGATCCTTCCATTTTCTGGTGTCCTCTTCAATTTCTTTCTTCAAAGACTTAAAGTTCTTGTCAAGTAGATCTTTCACTTCCTTGTTTAGAGTTACCCCAAGATAGTTTATGCTCTTTGTAGCTATCACAAAAGGTGAAGTTTCTCTGATTTCCCTCTCTGCTTCTCTATCCTTTGTGTATAAAAGGGCTACTGATTTTTTTGAGTTGATCTTGTATCCTGCCATATCACTGAAAGTATTTATCAGCTGTAGGAGTTCTTTGGTAGAATTTTTGGGGTCACTGATTACACTATCATATTATCTGCAAATAACGAAAGTTTGACTTCTTCCTTTCCGATTCGAATCCCCTTGATCTCCTTATGTTGTCTTATTGCTATTGCTAGAACTTCAAGCACTATGTTGAAGAGATAAGGTGAGAGTGGACAGCCTTGTTTTGTTCCTGATTTTAGTGAAATCGCTTTGAGTTTCTCTCCATTTAATTTGATATTAGCTGTTGGCTTGCTGTATATTGCTTTTATTATATTTAGGTATGGTCCTTGTATCCCTAACCTCTCCAAGACCTTTATCATAAAGGGGTATTGAATTTTGTCAAATGCCTTTTCAGCATCTAATGAAATGATCATATGTTTTTTTTTTTTCTTTCAGTTTATTTATATGATGGATTACATTGATAGATTTTCGTATGTTGAACCAGCCCTGCGTCTCTGGGATGAAGCCTACTTGATTGTAATGGATATGTTTTTTATGTGTTCTTGGTGTTTTGATGTGTTTTATTGAGAATTTTTGCATCGATGGTCATGAGTGAGATTGGTCTGTAATTCTCTTTCTTGGTTGAGTCTTTGTGTGGTTTTGGTATCATATTTTTGGGTCTGTGTTATCTCCCTCAGGATAGTGTTTTCTATTTCCATCCATTTGCATGCAAAATTCACGACAAAGTGAGACAGTTTTGAAAAATTTCTGCCTCTAAAATGGTTTGTCAGTTACTCTAGACCTTAGCCAAAGTTAGTTACTCCAACGTTGCAAATGAGCCAGTTGTCTCTGTCATTTATTGTACATTTTGGAAGTTGCTTGATTGCAATTCCTGCCTACTCAGTAGTATTATCTCTCTTCTCAGGTCTTCGATGGGGTTGAAGCCTAGATAGTCTTAGTTATTTTCTTCTCATGACTTGGCCAATTTATTTCTAATACAAGACTTAGACTCCTTCGAATAGGATAATTATTGAAACATTTAGCATTTGTTTCTTTGATATTGTTTATACTTGATATCTGTTCTTATTGTATATAGTTTTGTATTGGGTTTCAAACTTTCCTATTTAAACAAAAGGGGGAGGTGATGTAGGAACTCCTTCAGCCTTCAAGATACCGTCCCACTTGAACATGGCCTCTTATACTAAAAATGCCAATGTAAAGCGCATGCTTGTGCTCTCTCTCCTGGCTGCTGGATTCAGTTCTTGTTTCCTGCTCATGCAGAGGACTGTGATCTGTGAGTCTACCCCTAAATAAATAGCCCTTTATTATACTCAATTCTGAGCTAGTGTGGGATTATTTTGTAACTTCCATCTTCATATACCTTTTACATATCATATCATATATGTAGTCAATTGAGGATAAGCAAGTGATATCTCTATTGTGAAATGAAGTTATGTGTTTCCCTGTTACTAAGTAACTGACCATTGAGAAGGTCTATAAAAATCAAGATCACAACCTAAGGATCACTTTCTCAAAGAATCCTTGAACTCTCTCTCATAGTGTAGTTGTACAGATTACATGAAATAGCAGTGTTGAAAATGCAAACTGGCATTACTAATAAGGAGAGGACAGAGAAAGGTAAATGTAAATTTGGCAGAAGAGAGCAAAGGATAGAAAGCATTCCTACTTATTTTCTCTAACATTACCTGTGAACATCTGATGTTGAAAGTGCAAACCATGGGGACAAACAAGGAGCCGGGGGGAAAAAGAACTTAAAAGTTTAGACCTGCCGATGGGAAAGGGAAGTGCTGAGGAGCAAGACGATTACTGAGCAGCATCAAGGGCCTACCTTGACTTGTCTCCTTTACTGTCTTGCCTCCAATCCATCTTACACAACAATGATATTTTATTAACATTCTCAAAAAAACACATTCATCATACCATTCCAATACGGATCTGCTGAATAAAGTTCATGCATCATTGTTTGACATTTCAGGCCATTGGTATTCCGAATTCTTCCTACTGTGCTGTGTTTGTGAACCTACCAACCAGCAAGCATATGGGCCATTTTCTAAATAGGCTTTGCCAAATTCTGCAACTTAGTTCATGTTATTCGTCATATCGTCAACTTGAGGTTCATTTCAAAAGTTTCTAATGTGCAAACTTTTAGAGTCCTAAAGAACTTGGTTTCTATTTGGATTCTGTCACTCACCAGCCATAGCAAGGTGCTATTTCTCTGTGTGTCTGCTTCTTTATAAAATACCTTAGCCCATGTGCTTCTATAACAAAATACCTAAGATTAAGCAATTTATAATGACTAGAATGAACAGAAATTTATTTTTTCAAAGTTTTAAAGAATGAAAAGGTGAAGAACAAGAAAGGAGCATCTGACCAAGGCTTCCTTACTACATTATCTAATGGCAGAAGAGCTAAAGATAGAGGCAGGGAAGGAAGGGAAGAATGAAAGGAGGAGAGGAGAAAGGAAGGGAAAGGAAGAAAAGAGAGACGGCAAGAGGAATAGAAGACAGGTGGAAAGGAAGTAAGAATAATTCCAAATTCATCCTTTTATAAGAAACCTACTCTCAAAACAGCTTTTGATTTACAATAGCTGAACCTTGATATGCCAATTGCTTCATAGAAGCCCCGCCTCTCTCATTCATATGTGTGCATATTTAATTATATATTCATATATAATATTTATTTGTATATATTTAATTATGCCAGTTGGGGTGATAATGCTCCTTGTCAAAAACTATTTATATATCATTTAACAAGTCTCCAGTGCCAGGCAAAAGATACTTCCTTTCCAGTTGTTAGTAGAGAGTCCAAATTTCCCAAATCAATATAAGTTATTGCCATTACTCGTGGTGCCTTCCACAAAAAGGTAACACTACTGCTGAAGACACCACCACAACCTTCAAGCATAAGATTTAAATAAATCAGTCTAGATTTGACCTGAAATTCTACTCACTAAAGACTAGTTCTCATAGTTTTGGAAGGAGCCAAGCAAGCTGCCAATGTAGAAAAGCAATCAGTAGTCCTATCTAGCTATGATAGGACTATGAATTACAACAATGACAAGTATGACAAGATATTCTGCAAGGTACAATAGTGGTACTTTTATCCAGAGGGTAACCAATAGTCACCTATTTAGAAGTAGGCTTGCTTGGTAGAATGGAATTCATGCCCAGCACAATTGTAAAGTTCCAACTACCTGTGCCTGGGGAGGCCATCAAGCCTAGAAGAGAACTTATTACTGCCAGTTTCTTAAACCAGTATACTATATAACTACATTCTAAACGTTTGTTCTCAAAGCTATAGATAAGTATTGCGCTTGCTTATTAAATAAGCTTCTTTTTGTACCAGAAGGAGATCGCTACAGAAATCCACAGCTGTTTCAAATGCAGAGCACAACTGACCTTGAGGTGCTCACACCTGATTAATCAATATATTGACAACACAACCTGTACACTTAAGAGTCAAGGCACATAGCAGTGGAGGGGCGAAAAGATCTTAAGAACCAGAGGACCAAGACCTCTGTTGTGAGATAGTCTCTTAAAAGAGGTGGGGAGGCTTGGTGGTTCATGCCTTTAACTCAGCACTTGGAAGGCAGAGGTAGGTGGACCTCTGAGTTCAAGGCCAACCTGGACTGCACAGTGAGTTCCAGGACAGCCAGGGCTATGTAGAGGGACAAATATTTTAATGGACAGGAAGTGGAGAGAGGGGTAGATCTGTGAGAAGTTGGAAGGAAGCGTGGGTGGGTGTGATATTATCAATATATGTTATATGAAATGCTCTATGAATTAATGAAAATATTATTTCTTTATACATTAACATGCCAAATATGTAATACAATCACTCAGTTCTGTTTTTTCACTTTATCACTTATGAATATCACTTTCTACACTTTTGTATCACAATGACCCTATTATATTTGATCCACATTTAAGACTAAATTGGTTTTATGGACTAGCCCTGGAACCTAACAATCATTCTGCACTTCAGACAGCTGCCATACAAATGAACTTTGTAACTCAGACCATTTGAAAATTGGAAATGACATGTTTGTGACTGAAAAATGTCATATGGTTGCAGCCAATAAATGCTCTTAGAATTCACACAGAATAAGCTCAATGAATTAGAGTTAATAAAAGAATTTTTGTAGAAAGGACATGAAAGCATCCTAGCCAAATAAAATAGCAAGAGTTAGAGCATTCATGCAGGAATTGCCAAGAGTGTTCTTCAGTGCCCTTACTGGGGTGAAGGACTGGGATGGAAAAACTGCTGGATGAAATAATGCTATAGAAATGTGTATGAGGGTCTACAATTCTGCAGCAAGGAGTAGATAAAGCAAGGAATCTGAAAGTAAGGCTTCTCATTTCAAATTATCATCAATATTCATGTCAAAGAATGTCATCACCATCCAGCCATCTGCACCAGGTGAACGCATGGTTAATTTCCCTAGACATGTTTTCCTTCACTCCCCACATACACAATATCAATACAGCCCGTGGGCTTCATGACACAAATATACTCTGAACTTAACTAAGTTATTTTTATTTCATTTTATGTCTTTGAGTGTTTTGTCTGCATATCTATGTACCATGTGCATATCTGGTGCTCACGGAGGACATCAGATTCCCTGAGACTCGACTTAAAGATGATTATGAAACACCATGCGGGTGCTAGGAATTGAGATCAAGTCCTGTGGAAGAACAAACAGTCCTTTTAACTGCTGAGCAATCTATGTCCAGACAATCATTTCTCTCCAACCAGAGTAGTTCTACCTCTATCTCCATAGTCCAAACCATCAACATCTCTCTACTGAGCTACCTCAATATCCTCCTGCAATTTTACTTGCCACACCACCACACAGAAACTTTACAGAAAGCCAATCTGGTTGTGTTAGGCACATGTTAAACTCCTCATTGTTTTTTGTTTTGTTTTGTTTTGTTTTAACCAATTTTAACAACATAAATCAAAATAACAAAAAAGAAAAAGAGCAACAACAACAAAATATAAAACCAAACATTTTAACTTAGATTTCATAGTGTGTTACCCACTATATCTCTACCTACTCCTCAATGCATCCACCTCCCATTCTCTCCTCTCAGCCGTGATGACTTTTCAGTGCATACCTGCTGCCCTGTTTTGCACTTCCACAAGGACTTTGAACACTGAATTGCTTCAGAGTGGAATGCTCTCCTTTTTCTACAGTCTGCCTAACCTGCTTAACTTCTATTCATTCTCTATATCTCTACTACACTGCAATTTCCCCTGAGGAGACTTCCTTGATCTGTTGGTCTAAATTATGTTTTAAATTATGTCACATCCTGTGAGTATCTTCTTCCTGGTACTATTCAAAATTGTGCCTTTAGATTTACTTAAGTGAATTTTTTTTATGTATCCCTCTTTAGACTATAAATCCCAGGAGAATAGAATAAGTAATAGATTTGTTTTGCTTCCTGTCATATACCAAATGCTTAGGGGAGTAAACAATACACTGTAGTTACTCAGTAGAAGTATAAATCCATCTCCTTGTTCCTTTACACTTCCAATCATACTAGTCCGGCACTATTCCTTTACCCTGCTTCTTGGACAATTCTCTATGGAAAACCCTTGCCTCAAGTCACTTCCTCCTATGATTCAGGTCTCTGGTCCTTTCTTTTCTTCCAGTGCATTTGTGGCATGCACTCTTGAATAAACTATATGGAACGACAGTGAGGATTATTAACAAAGCTCCACTGGAAGTTAAACTCAGTGAACACAGAGGTGTTCATCTGTTTTGTCTCTGAAATATCCCCAAATGGCTAGAATAGCAGTTAGAATATAGTTGGCACCCAATAAATATTTATTGGAAAAAAACTGAGTAGATCCAGACACCTCACCAAAGTTGTCTGTACATTAAATAGGACTGTTTGAAAGACCATTGAAGATGAATATTATTCAAGAATTAGTGGGCAGAAACTTGAAGCAATTTGTGTAAGAATTAAATGTTGGAAGATTTACTAGTTCTCAAAGATTCCTTTCTCTCAGTTTTATTGAAATACACATGAAAAAAGCTATGTGACCTTCATCTGAACATTACACATATTGAAACATTATAGAACCCCAAACTATCTACTAATGTTTCTGTTAATTTGTAAAATAGAAAACTATCTCAAAAATGATAGACTTAACCTTATAAAGAAAACTTCTTGGATTCTTCCCCAAATTGTAAGTGATGTGCCAATAACGGGAGTCCGTACTTTTTATACTGATGCAAACAAAAAGGAAGGCAGGATACAAATCAGAAGAATTAAGTAAGGTGGAACAAAGCCCTTTTAATTGTGCCTTAGGAAGTCTTACAGCCAGTGGTTTCCCGCCCAGTGGGGATCTGGCTGTAAGACTTCCTATAGCAGAAAACATTGTTTTTCTTTCTAAGACATTGTTATAACGTATAGAAGAAGCCCACTTAGTAAAGTGCTTCTGAAGCCTCCTCCATACTTGGAGGCTAAGGCCTTTGCCCTTGTCTCATCTTTAAGAGATATACTGAAAGTAACAAAAGAATGAAGTTGCAACAAGTGTTTCAAAAATAACAGGTGAGTGTTCTCAAATGAATAACAATGTTTTTCCCCACAGAGAGCAAACAAGCTATGTAGAGAAATACAGATGTATTTCCTAATAGAGTTAAAGAGCTGTGGCTTTTGTTTGATGGATCCAAATAATAGACTAAATTATTTTATATGAATAATATAACCAATTTATAACTTCACTGTAAAGTTCATAATTCATATCACCAAGGAGCTTGTAGGATTCATACAATCAATATCAGAGGGAGGACCCAGAATGCAGTTCAAGCACATAGATTAAGAGATTTCAGCTCTCCTTGGCTTACAAGTTAACAAACCAAAGATTTTGATTGTTTACTCTTTCATGGCTTGTGTTTCATGTCAAGCTTTTTTAAACAGAATGCAAATGAAAAAATAATTGTGTAACACAAATAACAAGGTTTTGAGGTTCTTAATGTTAATTTAAACTATTCCAACTATTGTTGAAAATTATTCCAACATCAAGAGGAATGGGAATGAATGGCTGCTGTAGCATAATCCCTCTGTACACTGTGAATATATAGTACCCTCATTGGTTAATAAAGAAGCTGATCGGCCTTTAGCAGGGTAGGATAAAGTTAGGCAAGATAATCAAACAGAGGGTACTGGATAAAGAAGGGCAGAGTCAGGAGAGATGCTAATCAGCCACTGAGGAAGCAGGGCATGTAGAAAATAAGGTAACAAGCCATGAGCCACAGATAAGAAATATGGGTCAATTTAAATGTAAGAGTTACCAAGTAACAGGTCTGAACTATGGGTCGAGAATTTATAAGTAACAGTAAGCCTCTGTGTCGGATATTTGAGAGCAGGTAGTTGGGACAGGAACACTCCATCTTTGTCTTCATTCTTGTAAATACAAGATACCAACTGGGGTTGGATAGGCTGCTGTTGCAGAAGTTGCAAGTAGTTATGTTAGACATATAACCAAATACCACAATATATAACTTTCAAAGTCCTTCAACATATCAGCCCCATTTACAATGTCTTCACTGTGTGGTATAAAAGAAATGTCCAGCAAGGATCTCTTTTGACACTATGAATTCATTTTTTGTAGCAATCAAATGTGTATAAAGGCAATCTCTACTCACATGCCAGTCTCCTAAATTCCTGTTGTCCTAATATGTTTTTTATTGTCAACTTAGTACAACCAAGAGTCACCTGGTAAGAATGTCTCTAGTGAGGAACTGCCTAGATCGTATTGGCCTGCAGCCATGTGTGTAAGGAATTGCCTTGATTGTTGATTGATGTGGAAAGGCCCAGCCCACTACATATGGCACCACTCCAGGCAGGTCATCCTGGGTAATATACAAAAGCTGGCAGAGGATAAACCAAAAAAAGCAAGTATTCCTCCATGATTTCTTCTTCTTCAAATTCCTGTCCTGACTTCCCTTAACAATGGATTGTAAACTGTAAGAGGAAATAACCCATTTATTTCCCAAGTTTCTTTTGTTCGGTGTTTTATCACAGCAACAGAAAATCAAGCTAAGATAGCTGTTTTAATATGTGAGGCACTAATTAGAATCATCTCAGATAGATAGACAAGTGTTATATAGCAGTTTCTGCTGAGAATAATACCTTACAGGGAAACTTCATAAGACAGGATGTTTACAGGGAGGTGAAACAACAGGATGTTCTAAGGGAGTGAAATACTTAGCAGAGTTCATTAAAACAGAAACTAAACAACTCACAATAGCTTCAGGAAGTCCCTGAAACTAACCAGATTAGGATTCTACCTCTCCAAGAGTACATAAAGAGAAAAGAGGGCTGAGAGTCACTCTAGACAAGCTCAGCCACCTGGAAGAAGCAGAGATCACCCTAACTGTCTAGAAGAAACAAAACAGCTAGCTTAGTTTCCTGGAATAAACCCAGACCAACAAAGCCACTTAGAAAGAACATTCTACAACCTTTGGCTGTAGGGGATGGAATTTATTCTAGGTTTCCAGCTTTGGTGAGTTCTCACTCATGTTGGGGTCACCTTTGGTAATACGGCTGTCTTAGAGTAATTTATGCCCCTGTAAATGTCCCTAATAAAACTCATTGGTTCACCAAGTTGGCCCTTGGTGATATGCATACTTTTACTGTTGTTAGTTCCTGTCTGGGGTGAGCAGACATCTGTTCTTGTCTACCTGGGAAAAGTCTGCCATGTAAGAAGGGTATGTCAAATATGTAATTAGAGAAAAGAAATAGACCATAAGACTAGAAAAGTCATATTGAAGAGATAAATTTTGTCATCTTTCAGAATGGTTTTTCTTTGTTTTCCAGAGGTAAGGTATCTCCAAAGCCCAACTCCTCTATGACCTGCCCCCATCTTATGGACAAATTAGCAGTTCCTATTCAGTTCAAATCACAGTTCTGCCATGTAAGCTTTGGGAAAATTAGTTTTGTTCTCTGTAAAATGGGGAGAATTATAGAACCTACCTCCTGGAGTTTCACTGACAGACAAGTATAAAGGACTTATGACAGAGAGGTCATATACCCTACTGCCATTTTTCTAAACCAGTATAATTTCTCTCTTCTCTTATCCCTCTACCCACAGATAAGTACAGTTCTCACTCCTCATTAAAGAAGCTTCTTTTTGCAGTAGATGGAGACTGTTACAGAGATCCACAGCTGGTCAAAACGCTAAGAACTACTGACTGTGGGGTGCCCACTTCCAACAGATGTATCTAAAATTCAACCCCTATAGGCAAAGCTCAGGGAACATCACAAAAGAGGCAATGGAAACACTGTAAGAATCAGAAGACCAAGACACCTTCTGTGCAATAATGTTGTCTAGACATAACAGGGAAGATGCACCCATAAAATTGTAAGAATACAGTTTCCTAAACAAGATTCGCACAATGACAAAAGTTGTGAGCATGACAGTGTAGGTAGGGGAAATTTTACAAAACACACAGCCTTAGACGAAGAGCCACAAACAATCAACAGTGACTAAGAAAGGGAGCATTTTCTTTAGAGACAAGATTTCTAATTTTTTTCCAGTCCACTTGGTCAGAACTAAATAATGTACATATGAACAACATTATGTGTGTATGCTATTATATAACTAATAAAGAAGAAGTCATTGATCTCAAAAGGGGTATTATGAATATGAAAAGAATTGGAGGAGTGGGGAATGAAAATGGGGCAAATACAGTACTAAGTACAAAATTCTCAAAAAATTAAAATTTAAATAAATGTTTAAAGCAAAAAGACATCAATTATACCTACCAACAAACAGAATAAGCAGAATTACTGGACAATGAAAGCAAACAAAGAACTTAAAATTTATTTTTTTTTAGTATTTTTTTTATTAATTAATTTATTTAATTATTAAAGATTTCTGCCTCATCCCCGCCACCACCTCCCATTCCCTCCCCATCCCCCAATCAAGTCTTCCTTCCTCCTCAGCCCAAAGAGCAAGCAGGTTTCTCTGCCCTGTGGGCGGTCCAAGGACCACCCACCTCCATCCAGGTCTATTAAGGTGAGCATCCAAACTACCTGGGCTCCCACAAAGCCATTACGTGCAATAGGATCAAGAACCCATTGCCATTGTTCTTCAGTTCTCAGTAGTCCTCATTGTCCATTATGTTCAGCGAGACCGGTTTTGTCCCATGCTTTTTCAGTCCCCGGCCAGCTGGCCTTGGTGAGTTCCCGATAGAACATTCCCATTGCCTCAGTGTGTGGGTGCACCCCTTGCAGTCCTGAGTTCCTTGCTCGTGCTCACTCTCCTTCTGCTCCTCCTTTGGATCGTGAGACTTCAGTCCAGTGCTCCAATGTTGGTCTCTGTCTCTGTCTTCTTTCATCGCCTGATGAAGGTTAATATTCAGGGGGATGCTTATATGTTTTTCTTTGGGTTCACCTTCTTATTTAGCTTCTCTAGAATCACGAATTATAGTCTCAATGTCCTTTATTTATGGCTAGAAACCAAATATGAGTGAGTACATCCCATGTTCCTCTTTTTGGGTCTGGCTTACCTCACTCAGGATAGTGTTTTCTATTTCCGTCCATTTGTATGCAAAATTCAAGAAGTCATTGTTTTTTACTGCTGAGTAGTACTCTAATATGTATATATTCCATACTTTCTTCATCCATTCTTCCATTGAAGGACATCTAGGTTGTTTCCAGGTTCTGGCTATTACAAACAATGCTGCTATGAACATAGTTGAGCATATACTTTTGTTGTATGTTTGGGCATCTCTTGGGTATATTCCCAATAGTGGTATTGCTGGGTCGAGAGGTAGGTTGAACCCGACTTTCCTGAGAAACCGCCACACTGCTTTCCAAAGTGGTTGCACAAGTTTGCATTCCCACCAGCAATGGATGAGAGTGCCCCTTTCTCCACAACCTCTCCAGCAGAGGCTATCATTGGTGTTTTTGATTTTAGCCATTCTGACCGGTGTAAGATGGTATCTTAATGTTGTCTTGATTTGCATTTCCCTGATTGCTAAGGAAGTTGAGCACGATCTTAAGTGTCTTTTGGCCATTTGAACTTCTTCTGTTGAAAAGTCTCTGTTCAGCTCAGTGCCCCATTTTATAATTGGATTGATTAACCTTTTACGGTCTAATTTCTTGAGTTCTTTGTATATTTTGGATATCAGACCTTTGTCAGTTGCGGGGTTGGTGAAGATCTTCTCCCAGTCAGTGGGTTGCCTTTCTGTCTTAGTGACAGTGTCCTTTGCTTTACAGAAGCTTCTCAGTCTCAGGAGGTCCCATTTATTCAATGATGTCCTTAGTGTTTGTGCTGCTGGGGTTATACGTAGGAAGTGTTCTCCTGTGCCCATGTGTTGTAGAGTACTTCCCACTTTCTCTTCTATCAGGTTCAGTGTGTTTGGACTGATATTGAGGTCTTTAATCCATTTGGACTTGAGTTTTG
The DNA here is from genome assembly GCF_950005125.1 of Chionomys nivalis. NCBI lineage: Eukaryota > Metazoa > Chordata > Mammalia > Rodentia > Cricetidae > Chionomys > Chionomys nivalis. The sequence continues at coordinate 24,701,977 of NC_080112.1, forward strand.
TGCATGGTGATAGATATGGATCTATTTTCATTCTTCTACAGATTGACTTCCAGTTTTGCCAGCACAATTTGTTGAAGATGCTCTCTTTTTTCCATTGTATACTTTTAGCTCCTTTATCGAAAATCAGGTGTTCATAGGTTTGTGGGCTAAAGTCAGGGTCTTCTATTCTATTCCATTGGTCGACTTCTCTGTTTTTATGCCAGTACCAAGCCGTTTTCAGTACTGTAGCTCTGTAATAGAGTTTGAAGTCAGGGATGGTAATGCCTCCAGACAATCCTTTATTGTATAAGATTGTTTTGGCTATCCTGGGTTTTTTGTTTTTCCATATAAAGTTGATTATTGTCTTCTCCAGATCTGTGAAGAATTTTGATGGGATTTTGATGGGGATTGCATTGAATCTATAGATTGCTTTTGGTAGAATTGCCATTTTTACTATGTTGATCCTCCCAATCCAAGAGCAAGGGAGGTCCTTCCATTTTCTGGTGTCCTCTTCAATTTCTTTCTTCAAAGACTTAAAGTTCTTGCCAAATAGATCTTTCACTTCCTTGGTCAGAGTTACCCCAAGGTATTTTATGCTATTTGTGGCTATCGTGAAAGGTGATGCTTCTCTGATTTCCCTCTCTGCTTCCTTATCCTTAGTGTATAGGAAGGCAACTGATTTTTTGGAGTTGATTTTGTATCCTGCCACATTACCAAAGGTGTTTATCAGCTGTAGGAGTTCTTTGGTAGAGTTTTTGGGGTCGGTTATGTATACTATCATATCATTTGCAAATAATGAAAGCTTAACTTCTTCCTTTCCAATATGGATCCCCTTGATCCCCTTATGTTGTCTTATTGCTATTGCTAGAACTTCAAGCACTATATTGAAGAGGTATGGAGAGAGTGGACATCCTTGTCGTGTTCCTGATCTTAGTGGGATGGCTTTGAGTTTTTCTCCATTTAATTTAATGTTAGCTGTCGGCTTGCTGTAAATAGCTTTTATTATATTTAGGTATGCCCCTTGTATCCCTAATCTCTCCAAGACCTTTATCATAAAGGAGTGTTGAATTTTGTCGAATGCTTTTTCAGCATCTAATGAAATAATCATATGGTTTTTTTCTTTCAGTTTATTTATATGGTTGATTACATTGATAGATTTGCGTATGTTGAACCAGCCCTGCATCTCTGGAATGAAGCCTACTTGATCATAATGGATAACTTTTCTAATGTGTTCTTGGATTCGGTTTGCTAGTATTTTATTGAGAATTTTTGCGTCAATGTTCATGAGTGAGATAGGCCTGTAATTCTCTTTCTTGGTTGGGTCTTGGTGTGGTTTTGGTATCAGGGTAACTGTAGCTTCATAAAAGGAATTTGGCAATGACTCTTCTGTTTCTATATTGTGAAATACATTAAGAAGTATAGGTATTAGCTCTTCTTGGAAGTTCTGGTAGAATTCTGCATTGAAACCATCTGGCCCTGGGCTTTTTTTGGAAGGGAGATTTTTGATAACTGTTTCTAATTCTTCGCGACTAACAGGTCTATTTAGATCGTTCACCTGGTCTTGGTTTAGGTTTGGTATATGGTACTTATCTAAAAAAGTGTCCATTTCTTTTGCATTTTCCAGTTTTGTGGCATACAGGCTTTTGTAGTAAGATCTAATGATTCTCTGAATTTCCTCTGTGTCTGTGGTTATGTCCCCCTTTTCATTTCTGATCTTATTTATTTGCGTGTTCTCTCTCTGTCATTTAATTAGTTTGGATAGGGGTTTGTCAATCTTGTTGATTTTCTCCAAGAACCAACTTTTTGTTTCATTGATTCTTTGGACTGTTTTCTGTGTTTCTATTTTGTTGATTTCTGCCCTCAGTTTGATTATTTCCAGTCTTCTACTCCTCCTGGGCGCGCCTGCTTCTTTTTTTTCTAGAGCTTTCAGGTGTGCTGTTAAGTCCCCAATGTATGCTTTCTCCGTTTTCTTTAAGTGGGCATCCCACTTATGATTTTATTAAATAGTTTCTTGTAACACAATTCTTGTTATCTTCCAGGATATAATTGTGATTTTTCAGAAGTCCAGATCCAACTACGACAACACATAGACATAACTGTAGAAAGATTTTTTTTCATCCCTGTGTTAACACATGACTAGTGATTTTCCCTCTCCTCCTGAATGTCTTGTTCCCTCTTTGTCTGACTGGCAACTTCACCTTTTTTCTTCCTAGAGTTCTGTCTGTCCAGAAGTCCCACCTATATCTCCTGCCTAGCTATTGGCCATTTATCTTTTAATTAAACCAATCACAGTGACGCATTTTCACACAGTGTCAAGGAATATTCCACAACAAATAACTGCACAAAAGCAAGCCTCTACTAACCCCACTGTAAGAATGAGAGAAGACTGACAAATTGATAGCTATTCCCTATCTCTAACTTTGCTGGGATGGTGATGTTTAAGCCTCCTCTCCATGTACTGGGAGCAGAAGATGAATAGAAATGGGCAGCTGAATCTTATAGAACAATCTCAGATTGGGAAACCAGAAGCATCACTAGGCTAACCATAAAGAGTAAAAGACTCCTGGGTTGAGAATTTTGAATCTGTCTAAATCCCAATTTCCTCTTCATTAGGGCAGGGTGGAACATAGAGGGAGGTAAGACACGTTCTGTTTCTGGACTGCAGGGATTCAATTTAAGAAGAAGAAAACATTCTAGACTGAAACAAGTTCTATAATAATTCTCAGTCCTTCCAGCAACAGACCTATTGATTTGTCCTAACATAGGTTCTCGAAATCTTTACCTCCCCTTAAGTTACCCTTTTACTATACAAATTACCTTTCATTTCTGTTGTACTGCTTTAAAAACAAAACAAAACAAAACAGCTGACTTTGTCATTAACACTTTCAATGTTACCTTGGCAAATGTGTTTCAGTAATGTTTATTAGTTGTTTTTAATGGATAGGTCATTAGAGCAAGCAAGAACCTTTATTATGGCTCTCTCATCCAGACCATATCTCCTAAAGGCACTTCTGTCTGTCATAGTAGTACTTTTCTGACATGACAATAGTAGCCAACACAGGTTCACCTAGATATTGGAGTTGAGCATATTATACCAGAACCCCTACTGACATAGTTGAGACACCCCATATCTACAGAAAAGTATAAAGCAATCGAAGTAGATCTCCCCAATCCTATTGCAAGGAGTAAAACATTATACAATCTCCTAAAGTTTCCAATTTGCAAGGCGGTGCAGAAAGTGGTTTATAACAAGCTAGAGAATTACCATTCAAAGTGTTTCTGCAACTCCATTTATTCCACCTTTAATTAAATCAATGTGTTAGGTACCCACTCCCAGTGGAGGTAGCAAAGGGTGGTTAACTCCGAGAATTTCTGAGAGAATAAAAGGCTTCTCTATCTGGAGGCAGAAAATAATGTCGGCTCTAAGGAAGACCGCAGTGGCTGTGGTGGGAAATAAGGAGAAGAAAGGGAGGGGCAGAGAAGGGAGATGAGATCTGAATCCAGAAGGGTGGGAGTGGGTGGAATACAGGATAGCCAAGACCAAGGAGAAGGTAGAGGTCAGATGCAGCAACTGTTGATCAAGCCCTGTGGCACAGGCTGACGTATCTGAAAAAAAAATTTCCTCTGGGAAATAACTAAAACAGTGAGAATATTAAGAATCTTGTTGAGCAATACAGTGGCTACAGTCGCTTGGAGCTATGAAGTGGGGAGAGCAGAATTCAATCCCTTAGCTATGGAAATGACTCAAGGCAGTCAGGGGTGGAGGAGGATACAGAATAGAGGGGGAAATGCAGCAATCTCTAAGAGAAATTGAAAAAGAAAGACAGTAACACTGGGATTCAGTTGTTGACATCCTTTTTACTGTTCGGTGTCAGAGTTCCACAAGGGAAAAAAGAATTGCACAATTCTCAAGGTGAAAGGAAGACGCAAGCTGAATCACTGAAGACAAGAGAAAGCATCAGTAAACCATTCAAACGGTGATTTGTTGTCAGGAGTAGGTATCCAGCAATGTAAGTAAATATTCACACAAAGACTGTGTGGTGGGAACATTAATAATTCATATATTGGGAGGTTTCCCAGGGATCTACTTCATATGATTTAAATCTGAGGCCTAACAGAATTGGATGTAAGGTGGGGGTCCATGAGACAGCTGCATACTGTAAGGTTAGAAATAAAGCATCAAAGAACAGAAGCAGATGAATTTTAGAACTAAACAATCATCTAATTGATTTCTCGCCTTGACAGATAGATAGATACTATGACTCAGAAAGGAAAAGGATTAATTACTATAGGACCCTAATTCATTCCCTAACAATTGCTCTCTGGTGGCATCTGTGTGGGTCCAGAGCTGAGAACGGTAGTGAAGAGACACCTGAACCCCATCTTCAATAATCAGGAGAATTTCTGAAATGGGCAAGAAGCAGAAGGGGCAAATGCCTGAAAGAAAAGTAGGGTCACCGTTACAAGAGGAAATGTGTCTTCTAGCTTACTGTCTGAAGTTATTAAGCAGATGCACCCCCAAATCATGTACAGCCAAAATGATTCCCCAGCATTACTTACTAACATCAGAAAGAATTTCTAAAATGTTGCTACATATTCTGTACTGTATATGAGGTTAGGAAGGATAGAGGTAAGGCATGACAATTGATTTTCTTGAACAAATATCTCTGTGTATGTGAGGGAAACAGTTGAAGCAACTGAATTTGCCCACCAAAGGGACTGCATTTCTGAGGTCAGTCCTTATTTTAAATTTTTCCTCTCTATTATCCCTTTGTAGTGCACAGGTATAAAACAGTACCATGTCCTACTTGGGTTAGGGGTTAGGATTTTGTGCCACTATTTGGTGTCTGGATGTACCTGACACTGTACGAATTACTTGAAATACCACTATGACCACGGTTCAATCTCTGGTTTTGTTGAGTTGAGAGTCTAGTGAGAGACAAACACATAAACACAGAACTACAGTCATATGGAATAAAGAGAACCATGGAATGAAACAGAATAGTCTAGAAATACGAAGAAGAGGATACTAATTACAGAAGCTGAAAAGGCTTGGTATCTATGTTAAGGACAGAAGGACAAGTGCAAAATAGGAAAACAAAGGAAAGCCTGAAGAGAAAGTGATCTTCTTTTGGGGGGGGCAGGGGACATCATCTCAGCATTGTTTTGTTTTTTCTTTATGTTTCTTCTCTTTATATTCAATGATCTGTCTCCTTGTGTCTTCTTTAAACTTCTTGAATTCTTTGATGAAGTTTAGAATTGTTCTTTTATGTCCTGTGTCCTAGGGTTCATCTAGGTAGTTCTCACTGGAGAACATTTGTATAGGACCAGAGAATTTGATGTGGGATTCCCCTTTGCATTCTGTGAATACAATTGGTAAATTAATAAATAAAACTGGCTTGGTCTTATAGGGCAAAAGAATAGAGGTAGACAAGGAAAACTAAGTGGAATGCTGGGAGAAAGGAGGTGGAGTCAGAGAGAAGCCATGGTGCCCTGCTGGACCCAGTCAGAACATTAGCCAGTAAGCCACAGCCAAGTGGCAATACACAAATTAATAAAAATGGTTAATTTAATATGTAAGGGTTAGCCAATAAGAAGCTAGAGCTAATGAGCCAAGCAATGATTTAATTAATATGGTTTTTGTGTAATTGTTTTGGGGTTAAGTGGCCAGGAACCAACAAGCAACCCTTCCTCCAACAAACTGGCATGCCAATGTGGTAGACTAAACCCATATAAAACCTGAGAGGGCATGAAACGGAACTCTAGACACTAAAAAAAAAACAAAGTTTTGCCCCATTTATTTTCCCTAATGGGCTTTGCTTGCTGGTGGCACGCTGCAGCTTCTTTAAGAGAGGTTTTCCTGATTCAGTGGTAGCAGAAAAAAAAAGCCATGGTTTTGAAATGCTGGCTTTCTAGGCCGTACTGCCAGCGTGAACTCTGATTTTTTTCTGGAGGTCCAACTATGGAGCACTTGAATGGGGTTTGTAGGCCCAGGTGCTTGTATGCCCTCTTGGGAAAGTAACTGAGACTATGCCTGTGACTCAGCACCCCCCACCTGGGCAGGCAGCAGGATCAGGACTGCTAGGAGTGCACAGGCAGGAGAGCATAGCAGATTCCTGCTGCCATACACAGATATATTTATAGGCCGTGCAATGTTCTGCATGGCAATCTAGTCATTACCCAGATAAAAAGGGTTTATGTGCTGCATGTTCATTCTCAGAGCTAAAGTGCTGAGCATGACTCATACCTAGTGGTCCCAGAGCTGGCAGTAATGGTACCTCCACCATTTTAAAATTGGAGAGAGGTGGAGTCAGCATCCAAAGCTGCTACACCAAGATGTTTACCATTTTAAAAGCTATTCAAGACAGTAAAGAATTACAGATATACACTAGGACAGATTCAGACATAAAAGACCTTGAAATGGGTCACAGTGTTGATAAATGTATGTAGGTTTGGGAGAAAGAAGAAAAAGAGTATAGGGAGTTGGAAAAAAAGTAAATGGTTTAAAAAAAAACAAAGTCTTTAAAGAGACAGACTACAGACAGTCATATGTTAAAGAAATAAATAACAAGATATTTTATGTTATTTGTGGCTATCGTGAAAGGTGATGCTTCTCTGATTTCCCTCTCTGCTTCCTTATCCTTAGTGTATAGGAAGGCAACTGATTTTTTGGAGTTGATCTTGTATCCTGCCACATTACTAAAGGTATTTATCAGCTGTAGGAGTTCTTTGGTAGAATTTTGGGGGTCGCTTATGTATACTATCATATCATCAGCAAATAACGAAGGCTTAACTTCTTCCTTTCCAATACAAATCCCCGTGATCCCCTTATGTTTTCTTATTGCTATTGCTAGAACTTCCAGCACTATATTGAAGAGATATGGAGAGAGTGGAAAGCCTTGTCGTGTTCCTGATCTTAGTGGGATGGCTTTGAGTTTTTCTCCATTTAATTTAATGTTAGCTGTTGGCTTGCTGTAAATAGCTTTTATTATATTTAGGTATGACCCTTGTATCCCTAATCTCTCCAAGACCTTTATCATAAAGGAGTGTTGAATTTTGTCGAATGCTTTTTCAGCATCTAATGAAATGATCATATGATTTTTTTCTTTCAGTTTATTTATATGGTGAATTACATTGATAGATTTGCATATGTTGAACCAGCCCTGCATCTCTGGGATGAAACCTACTTGATCATAATGGATAATTTTTCTAATGTGTTCTTGGATTCGGTTTGCCAGTATTTTATTGAGAATTTTTGCGTCAATGTTCATGAGTGAGATAGGCCTGTAATTCTCTTTCTTGGTTGGGTCTTTGTTTGGTTTTGGTATCAGGGTAATTGTAGCTTCATAAAAGGAATTAGGCAATGACTCTTCTTTTTCTATATTGTGAAATACGTTAAGGAGTATAGGTATTAGCTCTTCTTGGAAGTTCTGGTAGAATTCTGCATTGAAGCCATCAGGTGGGGTAACTCTGACCAAAGAAGTGAAAGACCTATTTGACAAGAACTTTAAGTTTTTGAAGAAAGAAATTGAAGAGGACACCAGAAAATGGAAGGATCTCCCTTGCTCTTGGATTGGGAGGATCAACATAGTAAAAATGGCAATTCTACCAAAAGCAATCTATAGATTCAATGCAATCCCCATCAAAATCCCATCAAAATTCTTCACAGACCTGGAGAAGACAATAATCAACTTTATATGGAAAAACAAAAAACCCACGATAGCCAAAACAATCTTATACAATAAAGGACTGTCTGGAGGCATTACCATCCCTGACTTCAAACTCTATTACAGAGCTACAGTATTGAAAACAGCTTGGTACTGGCATAAAAACAGAGAAGTCGACCAATGGAATTGAATAGAAGACCCTGACTTTAGCCCACAAACCTATGAACACCTGATTTTCGACAAAGGAGCTAAAAGTATACAATGGAAAAAAGAGAGCATCTTCAACAAATTGTGCTGACAAAACTGGATGTCAATCTGTAGAAGAATGAAAATAGATCCATATCTATCACCATGCACAAAACTCAAGTCCAAATGGATTAAAGACCTCAATATCAGTCCGAACACACTGAACTTGATAGAAGAGAAAGTGGGAAGTACTCTACAACACATGGGCACAGGAGAACACTTCCTACGTATAACCCCAGCAGCACAGACATTAAGGGCATCATTGAATAAATGGGACCTCCTGAGACTGAGAAGCTTCTGTAAAGCAAAGGACACTGTCACTAAGACAGAAAGGCAACCCACTGACTGGGAGAAGATCTTCACCAACCCTGCAACTGACAAAGGTCTGATCTCCAAAATATATAAAGAACTCAAGAAACTAGACCGTAAAAGGCTAATCTACCCAATTATAAAATGGGGCACTGAGCTGAACAGAGAATTCTCAACAGAAGAATTTCAAATGGCCAAAAAACACTTAAGGTCATGCTCAACTTCCTTAGCGATCAGGGAAATGCAAATCAAGACAACATTAAGATACCATCTCACACCGGTCAGAATGGCTAAAATAAAAAGCACCAATGATAGCCTTTGCTGGAGAGGTTGTGGAGAAAGGGGTACACTCATCCATTGCTGGTGGGAATGCAAACTTGTGCAACCACTTTGGAAAGCAGTGTGGCGGTTCCTCAGGAAATTCGGGATCAACCTACCTCTGGACCCAGCAATACCACTCTTGGGAATATACCCAAGAGATGCCTTATCATACAACAAAAGTATATGCTCAACTATGTTCATAGCAGCATTGTTTGTAATAGCCAAAACCTGGAAACAACCTAGATCCCCTTCAATGGAAGAATGGATGAAGAAAGTATGGAATATATACATATTAGAGTACTACTCAGCAGTAAAAAACAATGACTTCTTGAATTTTGCATGCAAATGGACGGAAATAGAAAACACTATCCTGAGTGAGGTAAGCCAGACCCAAAAAGAGGAACATGGGATGTACTCACTCATATTTGGTTTCTAGCCATAAATAAAGGACATTGAGCCTAGAATTCGTGATCCTAAAGAAGCTAAATAAGAAGGTGAACCCAAAGAAAAACATATAGGCATCCTCCTGAACAGTAACCTTCATCAGGCGATGAAAGGAGACAGATACAAAGACCCACACTGGAGCACCGGACTGAAATCTCAGGGTCCAAATCAGGAGCAGAAGGAGAGAGAGCATGAGCAAGGAACTCAGGACTGCGAGGGGGGCACCCACACACTGAGACAATGGGGATGTTCTATTGGGAACTCACCAAGGCCAGCTGGCCTGGGTCAGAAAAAGCATGGGATAAAACCGGACTCACTGAACATAATGGACAATGAGGACTACTGAGAACTCAAGAACAATGGCAATGGGTTTTTGATCCTACTGCATGTACTGGCTTTGTGGGAGCCTAGGCAGTTTGGATACTCCTATTACTAGACCGGGATGGAGGTGGATGGTCTTTGGACTTCCCACAGGGCAGGGAACCCTGATTGCTCTTAGGGCTGACGAGGGAGGGGGACCTGATTGGGGGAGGAAAATGGGAGGTGGTGGTGGGGAGGAGGCAGAAATCTTTAATAAATAAATAAATAAATAAAAATAAAAAAATAAAAAAAAACCAAGCAGAAAAAAAAGAAATAAATAACACTAAGCCACATAAAGATGGAAAATTCACAAGAGTCTGGATTATATATACTATTGTGTTATCTTTGAATTTTTTTGACTTAAGAGAGACATTTGCGTCTGGGGGCTGCTAAGCTAAGCCAACATATATATTTCAAAGGTATCTTGATTTCAAAATATGGGTCTAAGGATATGTTGCTTTGGAAAAGAGGTTCTTTGTTTCCACAAAGGATGAGAGCCTATGGATTGCTTTCAAACTAATATGGTTTGATGGATCAAGACTCCCCCTCTGAGAAGTTTCTGTGCACAGCTCCCAAAAGAAAATACTTTGCCCAATAAACAGCAGGAAGAAGTTTGGAGAAACTACACCCATATTCCCAAATATTGTTTATAAATGTTTCTTTACATTTAAAGGGGGATATGCTATAGAGATTTGCATTAGTATGGTTCTTGGTTTATTGATACAAACTTAAGGTCAATTTTATTAGATGTAAATTTCTGCTCTTGATTAAGGGATTGTGTTTGTGCAGCTCATTTAAAAATGTAATATATAATTTAAAAATATAGGTTAATAGATAACCATCTATAATAGTCAAGCTTTTAGTCATATTAGTTGGGTTTTCTAGATATATAGAGATATATTTCAGTTAGATATGTAATCTTCAAAATTTTCAGAGTTATCCAGAATATGGCATTTAAAATGTTTTAAGAGCTTAAGACTTTTCATGACAATGAGACACATCTGCTCCTGGCAGCACCAATTACTTCAAGAGGATAATGGGCATCAAAGAGGATCCTTATGAAGTTTGCTAGCCATTTGGACAAGAAAATGCTCTTGCCTGCATAATTGGACATGCAGGACCCACAGAGAAATGACTGCTGAACTTGCCTAAAGGTGAGATGATCCTTCAGGGTTCCTGCTTCATAAAAGAGTCTGCTATACATTCTGCAGGACACAGAAGAAATTGACTGACAAACTGCAAATATAGGTGGAACTGTCTTTAAAATTCCCTGCTTCATGAAAAAAATCTGCTGGATACTATGGGCCTGTAGGCTGAAGATGGATGCACCAACTGTTCAGAAAAACTTTGGGTGACTACCCAAGCAGCAAGATGTCTCTATCAATTCTAGAGTTTTGGAAGATGCTTACAATGTACTTCTTGTTTACTTAGATTCTTTTAAATTTTTTTAAAAAATTAGTTAATGTTGCTAAATTTTCTTCCCTGGGAGAAACATAAGCAGTATCTACCTATTCTTCTAAGGTCCCAATGACAAATAAAGGCACAAGTCTGTCAAAGTTTACTCTGAGGAGCCAATGAGTTTACTGGGCTTCTTAACAGAATATAGGTGAAGGGTTACTTGCAAGAATGTGGGCACTCCTTTCCCAACAGGCTGCACCTGAAAAGCTTTGTCTAGCAGGGATGAGGACTTCCCTGTAGCTCTATAGATGAGCTCTACTCCCTTAGTCTTCTCCAGCCTATATACTCCAACCCCTCCCCAAGGTTACATGCAATTAATGCTGAATGACACAAAATGTTGTTGAATTGGAGGATAGTCACTCACAGCAGTTCATGTACAAATTAATGCACTTCATTATGACCTTTCATTCATGTATATCATTGAACTTTGCTCAGATTCACACTCCATTGCCCTCTCCTGTCCCCTTCCACCTCCTACTGGCTTTTCCTCCACAAAGATAGTTCAGCCTCTGAGAACATATGTATAGTTTTAGAGGTTGCAAGTTCAATAGAAAACATTGACGCTTCATGTTCTTTTGAGATATTTCTCTTTGACTTGCAAATGACTACATTCCTGCTATGGCATCTCTTATGGTCTCTCTCCCTTCCTCCCTCCCTCCATATTTTTAAAAATGGTCTAACTATATATCTCAGGCCAACTTTGAACCAGCAATTCTCCTGCCACAGACTTCTGAGAGATGAGATTATAGCCATATGCCAACATATCTAGCTATAAATATATATCTAATCTCCTTATAAGAGTGTTAGCCATATTAGGTTAAGACTCATCCATATAACCTCATTACATATTAATTACCTTTTAAAATATTAAATCTCCAAATACAGTCATATTTCAAGGTACTGCATGGTAAGTCTTCAACAAATGAAATTTGGAATAATAAAGTAGTATAAATCTGTCTTATATATAATATTCTTGCTCCTTATGCCTTCACATCTTCCCCTTATTGTTCCAAATTCCTTTTGCTTTAAGCTTACCCGTTAGTTATTCTTTTAAGATAAATTTGTTCAAAGATCACAAATTCTTAATTTACTCCCCTGACAATATTTGATTTCTCTATCGTATCTAAAGGGTATTTTCAGTGGGTGGAAAATTCTTATTTAGCTATTATTTCTTTCTAGCCACTAAAATATCACATACCATTTCCTTCTGGTCACCATGGTTTCTAATGAGGTGATAATTCTATGGTTCCTTTCAAAATAGGTTTTGATTGTCTTTAGTGTTCCAAAGTTTGACTCTGATTTAACTTGACATAAATTTTACTATATTTTCAGTTCAGTTAGCATCAATAGGTTTATACCTTCTGCCAAATCTAGCAAAACTTAAACTACTTTTCTCCAAATGCTTCACTCCTACACTTTGTCCCTCTCCTTCTGGAACTCCAGTGGTGTGGACTTTACAGATTTTATTATAATCCTACAAGCTCCTATTTTATAGTTGGGCCATCAGTTCTCTCCATTTTGCCCATCCTGCTTCCTCCAGGTCTGGCTGGTAACTCTGCCTTTCTTCTTACCCGGAGCTCTCTCTGTCCAGAAATCCCTGCTATACCTCCTACCTAGGTATTGGCCGTTTAGCTTTTTTTTTTTAAATTTATTTACTTATTTATTTATTTCTCTTTTTTATTTTTTTGTTTGTATGCTTTTTTTCAATGAAAAAAAAATTTCCGCTTCCTCCCCGCCTCCCATTTCCCTCCCCCTCCTCCCGCCCCTCTCCCCTCCCCCCACTCCTTTTCTCCTCCCTCTCCAGTCCCAAGAGCAGTCAGGGTTCTCTGCCCTGTGGAAAGTCCAAGGTCCTCCCCCCTCCATCCAAGTCTAGGAAGGTGAACATCCAAACTGTCTAGGCTCCCACAAAGCCAGAACATGAAGTAGGATGGGGGTGAGGGGAGATGGGGAGAGAAAAGTGTGAAGGAGAGGATGAGGGGAACTGGGGGAACGGGATGATTTGGGATAAAGGAAGGTTGGATGGGGAGCAGGGAAACTCATATCTTAGTTAAGGGAGCCACCTAAGGGTTGGCAAGAGACTTGAACTTGGAGTGGCTACCAGGTGCCCAGGGCAATGTCCCCAGTTAGTTCCTTGGGCACCTGAGGATAGGGAACCTGAAATGACCCTATCCTATAGCCATACTGATGAATATCTTGCATATCGCCATAGAACCTTCATCTAGCGATGGATGGAGATAGAGACAGAGACCCACACTGGAGCACCGGACTGAGCTCCCAAGGTCCTAATGAGGAGCAGAAGGAGGGAGAACATGAACAAGGAAGTCAGGACCACGAGGGGTGCACCCACCCACTGAGACAGTGGGGCTGATCTATTGGGAGCTCACCAAGGCCAGCTGGACTGTGACTGAAAAAACATGGGATAAAACCGGACTGTCTGAACATGGCAGACAATGAGAGCTGACAAGAGGCCAAGGAGAATGGCCGTTTAGCTTTTTATTAAACCAGTCGCAGTGACATACTTTACACAGTGTGATCAAATGTGGTGATTTCCTTTCAGGCTTTGCAGCAGGCAGGAAAAAAAATGATCCACAAAGAGTTAAGAATGAAATTCAGCTCATCCAGATTTTATTGCAACTGGGTTGGACCAGGACTTCTCGAGTCTGACCCAGATCATTTTGCTTTAGTCATAGTTAAGCACGGCACAATTTTTGAAAAAAAAAAAAGTATTCAGATAACAATTAATTCAGCCCCAAGTACATAACAATTTAAGGCATGTTTACATTGAGATTCCTTACAAAGCACCTCTGGCTTCTTTCATAAGAATGGAAACTGTTGACTCAAAGATAGGGCCCAAGATCTAGGAGTAAGGAGCTTGACTGAGGTAAATGCCTGAGGTAAAAGCTTGTCGGGATTGTCCTGGCCCTAACATAGCATAGGCTGTTGTGAAGCACAAATAAGAGTAGGTTTTATGGTCTCAAAGCAATGCTCAAGATTTAGGAACAAGGGGGTCTTGGATAAGGAAAAACATAAATTCTGAGAGATATGTCAGAGCCTGTCTCATCAGACAGCAACAGATCACCAGGTTGTAAAAACGATATCATTCCTAGTATTTCTGGACGGTAAGCTGTGTGCTTAACTATCCTGGCTTCTCTAGTGCTTATCTGTGTGCACAAGCTTTTTGTTCTCTACAATTAAATATCTCCAACACTATTTATTTAATTTATTGTTTACATTAAGCAAGGTCAGGGTGGCTTGGCACAGCCTGAATAAGGTGACAGTCCAGACTCCTCCCCTGACCTCTGCAGACAGTGGTGGGTGGAGCCACCAGGCACTTCAAATGTTTATTTATTTTTTTTGGGGGGGGGAATAATAGATTTATTGAACATAAAATAACTCGGATTTTATGCTAGGAGGTGATAAGGGTCAGTGTTTCTTTAAACAGATGTCTATTAAACTCATGAGTATGGGAAAGTAAAAGAACAGAGACCAAATGTAATGTTTCTGTTTAGACAATAAATCATGAAAATTTGAACTTGATGGTCCTACTTTTTGATGGTTAATTTTATTGCCATTTATTTGATTAAAAATTATTTTTGTGTGCATGTGTGTTTTCTTGAGGATGTCTTTGAACAATGTAAACATTTCAATTAGTAGGTAGGGAAATCAGTTTCCCTCCCCAGCGAACCTCCCTAAGAACTTCCTCCTCAGCCATGCTGCCCTTGCTGCTTTCTCCTTTCCTGAATCTTTTTCTGGAGAGAGTAGGTTTTTCTAGGGACTTTATTTTTGTCTGAATCTGTTGGTGTTTTTGTAAATCTCTAGAACTCATTCTTTTATATTTGAAGCACAAACGAAACTCACAGAATTTACCTTGTTCCTTGAGCTTAGAGATCTCTAGCTCAAATCTCTCCTATTATATGCCTCTCATAGTCTTCTTGGTTTCATTTTATATATAACTACCAGGGCTTTAAATTAAATTCAATGAGGAAAAGAATGTTTGCTTTAGCTCCTGCAACTGGAAGTTCCTATAATCCTAAACTATAAATGTCTGTCTTTGTTAACTCTATTAACTCTCCCTTCATTCTTTTTTAAAAAGATTTATTTTATTTTTAAATTATGTATATGGTGTGTGTGTGTGTGTGTGTGTGTGTGTGTTGTCTCCAGCCCTTCTTTCCCCTTGCTTATTGTTCACTGGGAGTCAACATTCTGGGCTCCTTTTCCTATCTGAGAGATTTTGAAGTTTCTTACATTTTTTCATCTGATAGAGGCTATCAGACAAAAATTTTCAATTTTTAGTGATTGTCTCTTAGTTATAAATACCAAATCTGAAGATTTTTGTCAAGTTCCATATCCATATACCTAATAATTGCTTACAGGATTTAAATACCTAAGTATCTTGCATGCATTTCATAGTTAACATATTTTCAAAAACTAAGCTCATTATTTTCCACACAAACCTGTTTTGTTTTGGTTTTTGTTTTTTTGTACTTTCTTGGAGACGTTGTGGGATGGAAAGATTAAGCATTCACTCTCTATAACCTCAATTCAAATTAAAGTTCTTTCAGTTCTGATGTAGAACTGTGAAGAAGCCGTTCTATTTGTACATGCACCACTTTTACCACTTATTAAGTTAGGTAGCAACAGTAACTACCTCACAGGCTGAAAAGTGGATTACTATGTTTTAAAATTCTCCAAATACTGCCTTCTTAAAAAGGTCAAACCCAAACCCTCTGTCATGGCAAAAAGGCTTTGCTCTATGTGTTGATGATGCACTCCCTGTCACTGACTCCATTTTCTTTATCAATACATAATCTACACTAGGACCTACAAACCTTGCAATTTTCAAAATGGACCAGGTGCTATTTGTACTTAGCCCAGCCCTTTTCAAGCAATTCTCATCTTTTAAGGAGCTGCTCGAATACTCAAAATCAAGCCACTGAAGAGCCTCTCTTGATTCATTTAACTCTTACATAACGTTTTTCCTTCTCTAGATAGGGTCCTAAAAGCTTCACATCCATTATCTCATTTTATCTGTGCAGTTCCATGGGTCACACTATTATTATCGCCATTCTAATGGGAGAGGGTGAAGCACAGAGGGATTATACAGCTAGTAAGAGGCTAAGTGACTCTATTACTTTAGGTTTATCTCCTCTAAATGCATGTCTAGATGGAATACTTCTTTTATGTGCTTCTGCTTAACTCTACATACACTCGAAACTTAGTATTTATCCGCTTTGGCATTGCTTATCTCCACTCTAGTGCATGGCCGTGTAATTCAGCATGCAGCACAGGATCTGGCTGTGGTGGATTGAATGAGAAAGGCCCACATAGGCCCTTTGGTATATCTGAATGCTTAGTCTCTAGATGACAGAACTGTTTTGGTGATAATTCGGAGATGTGGCTCTTTGGGGAAAGGTATGTCCCTGGGGATGAGCTTTGAGGTTTCAAAAGTCCATGATATGCCCAGTCTCATTGTCTATGTCTCTGCCTTGTGCTTATGGATCAAATATAAGTTCTCAGCTACTGCTCCACACTGTGCCTGCCTGCCTGCCTGCTGCCATTCTTTCCATGATGGTCATAGACTCACCCACTGAACTCTAAGCAAGCCTCCAATCAAACGTTTTATTTTTCTAAGTTCCCTTGTGGTGCAGGAGAATTATCTGTATTCTGTCAATCATGTTTTAAATAAACGCTGATTGGCCAGGCAGGAAGAATAGGTGGGAAAACCAGACAGGAAGTAGAGGTGATGCAATGAGAACAGGAGAATTCTGGGAAGGGGGAAGTTGATTCCTCCCAGTCCTGTGCAGACCACCAAGGAAGAAGGATGTGATCTGCCAGCTGAAAAGGGTACTGAACAATATGGATAACACAGATCAGAATAATGGGTTAATATAAGCTAAAAGAGCTAATAAGTAGCATGAGCTAATGGGTCAGTTAGCTTTATAACTTATAGAGATCTCTATGTGATTTTCTTTGGGGCTTGATGGCTGTGGGGTACCGGGTGGGACAGAAACCCTCAACAAGCAGGTCCCCTGTTCATTGTTATAAATGACACCCACCCCAACAAACCAGCCCCAACATGTTACATCTTTGGTCATGCTGTCTCATCATAACAATAGGAAAGTAACTAAGGACCATTAAATATTTGATGAATAAGTGAATTGTACAAAAGTTAAAAGAAAGATGAACTTACCAAGAATAAATGTAATAGACTTCTCATGGGTCTTAAGGACCAGGATAATAAATTGTTTTCACAGTCCATGTGACAACTAAGTAGAGTTATGGTTTGACAGTGACTCCCATTAGAGCCAAAAATGGGATATGGTTGTCAATGTTCTAACACAATAACTTCTTACCAGCTTTACCTTTCACAGCTGGAGTTGGTAAGAGCTGGTTCCAGACATCAGCATGAGACAATCTTGAGAAGTCATGAACATTTCAAATCTAAAATGGCATTCAATTACAGCCTCCTCAAAACATACCAGAAGGCCCTGGTGTCCTGCTCTTTATTTTCCATGAAAACTTTTTGGGTAAAGAAGTTATTGCTCAACTCTGTGGAACATGCAGTGTACAAGCTGTAGCTTTAAATGATAAATTTCAACTTCCTGTTTTTCTGGATAGTCACTTTGTTTACTCATTCAGCCCTGTTGCCAGCTCCTGTAAGTTGTTTATAAGGTTGACGGAATCACCTTTTGCCAAGGCCAAGTTGCTAATAGGTGCCTACAGAGTGCACCTGCACTGACCTAAGGACTGAGACCAGGGCCGTCTTTGACACAGTGTGGAATCTTGGCGCACCTGAAATATACAAATATAGTTTCCCTAGAAAGTTTCAATTTAAGTCTGGTTTGTTACCTGGTAAAGGACAACAGGGGCTTTATCATACATAGTCTACATGTAAGTGTTTGTGCCATTTTCGAAAGTTCAATGTTCTACATAGTTTAATTCCACAGTGGAACAGTACATATGAGAACTAATTAATTAAAAACTTTTGAACTTGAAAAAATAAAATAAGATAAAATGGCATCTAGTTTTAAATTACATAAAACTTTCATAATCGTCAAGATGAAAAAGGTGACTGAGGGCCATTGAGAGATGCTATTGATTGAAAAGACCCATTTTGCCTTCAAAGAAAAGTATGTGTGAGTTGATGAAAAATTAGTATCTGTATCTTTAGATAAATAAAAATTAATATCTGTATCCCATCATTCAGTGAGATTCAACATAACCTCACTATCAGTCTATTGGCAGTGCTAAGGTTAAACACAAAGCTTTTGAATATCTTCTGATTTCTAATATTTCTTTTTGTCTTTCCAGTATCTGCCAATTACTCCGTTAGCCCAGGCAGTATGACAAAATATCTGTCTATGCATTTGTCTGTCTGCCTTGAGATCTTCCTTAACATCAGTTCCTCTTGGACCAGGACTCTACTATAAATCCTAGTCCATATGGATGAGGCTGGACTCACACCTCTGAACCTTTTTATGGTGGTTTGAATGAGAATGGCCACCACAGGCTCCTATGTTAGGATAATTGGTCCCTAATTGATAGAATTGTTTGTGAAAGATTAGGACATGTACCCTTATTGGAGGAGATGTGACATTAGGAAGTAGGTTTTGACATTTTCAAAAACCTATGCCATTCCTAGTTAACTCTCTGGCTCATGAATCAAGATGTAAGCTCCAGCACCAGCCTTCTTGCTGCCATGTTCCTCGCCATGATGGTTATAGACTCAAATCCCTTGGAACTGTAAGCCCCAAATTAAATGCTTTCTTTTGTAAGTTGCCTTGGACATGATATTTTGTAAGTTGACATCACAGGAATATGTACAACACTAAGACACTTCTATTCATCAATTAGAGGTTATACTCGATAAATCAATTACCCAGAACCTTCTGACATCAAGAAAGCTACTACCCTTGGGCTTCTTATTCTCAGGGGGCGTTTTTATGATGCCCTGTGCTGGCCCTGTTTTGGGGTTGCTATGACCTAGAATTGTTGGTAGTTCCTCAAAGGTTAGCTTCTGCATCCCAGTTAGTACCAATGGCACTATACTGCTTTATTATGAAAAGCTATTGCACCTGCAAAAAGAGCTGCTCCAAAAAATAAATAAATAAAATAAAGCCCACTTCATGGCTTGAAAGCTACTACAGTATTTAAAGCACACTCCAGGCTTGATTACAACCCATGGATAATTTATTTTGCAAAATGTCTGTGGTCATTTTGAGCTCAAATTTGCCTCTACCACAATTGCAGAGGCTACATCCAAGCTCCTGCATAGTCGATGACCAGGCTCCCTACTCCTGTTCCCAACACTTAATGTGTACTCAGGAAATGCAAACTCATTCTAATATCAGCCTAAGTAAAACAGAATTAGGAATAAAAGAAGTAATAAAACAAATAAATAAACCTTAATGCCTAAAGAAGATAATTGCAAGCTTCTCACTACCACAGATAATCTCATTAGTGTGTATCAAGTGTGGACTTGATTCTCTGAAAGCATTCTAAAGCATATATACATGTGTAGCAAGACAAAATTCAGATAGCAACATACATTTTAGCTATCCAGAGATAGTATATAATTGATATCTCTCTGAGACCAGACTAGAAATCAGAAAGTTACTTTAAAATAACACCACTAGAGAAACAGAATGTATTACTTGCTTGCTCATTGTCATTAAAACTCTAAAAATTTATGTAACCTAAAGATGTGAATGGGGAGGGGATAAAGAACTAATAAACCTAGCATTAAAGGACAATGAAGGGAAGTGAAAGGAACATTTGGTAATAATGATGAATATGGTAAAACTAAATAAAACAAAACAAAAATATCAGTGTTGCCTGCTATAAAACTAGGACAATGGTCCATGTCAGTGGCTAGGGTGACTTCGGGGATAGACTATAGATATTTGCACTCCACTGACTTGACCCCTCCAATAAAAGATGAATGGTGACAAAGCGGTGGAAATAAGTGATAAGGAAAAAAAATTAGAAAATTAAATCCCAAAGAAACTAAGGTGATGGGGGGAACATGTGGTAAAAATAAAGCTAAAAGTGTTTGAGGCTTAGCTATTTTAAGAGGTGCTTGATGTGATGAGCCAACTCCAGTTATAATTGTGCACTCGATGCTTAATTCAGTGCCCATTGTATTGAGTGTTCGACATTTGTATGAGTCAGGATCTTGTATGTATATATGCACATATAATCCTATAAAAACTTGGGGGAGATATAAAATTTTCCTCCACAGAGAAACAAAAACCTTGGCCAAATGCATTCCTGCCTCTGTTTCACCAAATCCTTGCCCTCTCAATTCTACCAAGCTCCAATAATGCCTATCTTCTCAGGACCATGGCTTTCCTATCCATAGCATGCATCTTGCTGATGTGGGATGTCCTTCTGTACATGGGTTGCATTTATTGGTTGATGAATAAATATGTTTCAGTCAATAGCATAGCAGAGTAAAGTCAGGTGAGAAATCAGAACAGAACTAGAGAAAGAGAGTAGGTAGAGTCAGGGAGACATCATGTAGCTGCTGAAGGACACACTGGAACCTTACCAGGTAAGCCACAGCCTCATGCTGATACACAGATTAATAGCAATGGGTTAATTTAAGATGTTAGAGTTAGTTAATAAGAAGCCTGAGCTAATATGTTGAATAGTGTTGTAAATAATACAGTTTCCCTGTGATTATTTGAGTCTGAGTGGCCGGGATATAAACAAGGAGTCTACACCTCCATCTTGCTCTAAGTCTGCATGTATGATTCACTGTATTTTCTGTTCACTCATTTAGGATAAGGAGCAGTCTTTAGTACAGAGAAGACACACAGTAGGTGCATGAAAATACAGAACTTCTGTATTAATTGAGTGGAAAATCACAGAATTCATTTTTAATTGCGCTCTTTTGCACTTCACTAAATGAGCTATTGACAAGTTTGCTTTAATTTAGATAACAGTGTAGAAGAGGTTCTTCAAAAAACCAAAAATAGATGTACCATATGACCAAATATTTTTTTCTAGAGAAGTAGAAGCTTGATTTTGCTCTCCAAGGAATTATGTTAAGTTAGAAAAGGAGAGTAGAAACCTTCTAGCATGATGACTGAAGGTTACCTTTAATTCCTTTGGAGAATATGTACATAGGGCTGTTTATTGACCCTTTTCTCCTCCCAGAGAGCATTCTGATCCCAAAGGTCATACCAAAAAATGGAATATCCCATGGTTAGTCAACCTACAATGATCATAAATCCTTTGGGGTACACATAAAGTTTGATCACATAGTTTAGAAAAAAAGCCTATTTTAAGGCATTTTTACTGTATTTTGTAAGAAAATAATTCTATGTCTTCATAGTCAGTTAAAGGGCTTTAATGTGTCTGTAGGATGGATATTATCTCGCACACCAAAAAGAGTCTCTAGAAGTTCATTAGCAGACAAGGGACTTGAAAATGATAATGACACCTAATGTTTGAATAGCACAACCTAGTCTAAAAATACTTATTATTCATTGTAGCATGTAATTCTCAGAGCCATCCTGTGAGCTATAATTTAGTCTATCAGCTTGAAGAGTAAAAATTGCAGTTCAGAAAACTGAAGTGACCCATTGCTATTAAAAGATATATAAATCTGTATATATTTCAAATACCAGCTCTTGTATTTGAACTCCTGTTCCTCAGTCGCACCAGCAAGAACATCTTGCTATAATCCCCCGATGAACATTTTTAAAGATCTTTCCTTTGGGCCCCTGTCTGTGATAACTTGGAGTCAACCTGGCTTGTTCTTCTTACCCACAGCCTTCATGCCAGATGCCCGGTCAGATGAACATGAGTCATTTACCCACTATAAGCCTCATTTCATCTCCATAAATCCATTTGAGGAAAACTTTTAATAATATATGTGCATTTATTTGTGCATTTTATTAAACTTTACAAATCCAGCCAAGTTCAGGCAAATACAATGGGCTTAGTGAATATCTCCTATTTGGAATACTAACTAAAACCTCCATCTAACCCTTTCCTCCATCCCTGCTGTATCAACTTCTGCTTACCTTGAGATTTAATTCAAGTTGAATGGTCTTTGTTTAAACAACTCATCATTTCTTGGCACATTCTAATTTCATGGGTCTAGCTACTAAAAGAATTCAGGTTATTTCTCTGTCTTAAACTAATATAACAGAAGAAAAATAGACTTTCATATCTTCATATGACACATACTTATTGAGTCACTTATAAACCACATACTCAGTAGGTATTCCAGACACAAAGGTGAGTACAATATAAGACATTGCCTCTAGACATTCATAAAGAAGAGCAGATGCATTAAAAATGTATTACTACACTATGGGATAAGTATTCTGATAGTTTACTCCTTTAGTGTTCCCCTTGGCAACAGTACTGCCCCTTAGAAGATGATATGTGACAGGTCACAGCACTGTCTGGCACTGTCCTGCATTTCATAAAATAACTCATTTCCCCTATTATAAGCATGCTTACTTTGCCTCCCCTATTCCCAAACCTCCCGAAATCTACTTGTCTGTACTTTTTAATAGCATCATCACTCAACTCATTTCTCTGAATTGATAAGGTTTACTCCCTAACTCTTTAGTTGTTGTATGCTTTGATTGTTTCTCTCCATTCATCTCATTTGGCTTCTCATGACCATATTTATTCTAGAAATCCCAAATTGTCTTTTTGTATTTATGACTTTTCTGGATTCTTTCATCCAATCCCATGTCTTCTGCTATCATATATTGACTAACGATACTGAAATAAACATTTGGGATAATAGTCCTTACTTGTAGGTGATTTTATTGTGAGAAGTAGAGATTGTTAAACATCTTATAATATGCAGGTCTATTCTCTATAATGAAGAGTTATATCTAAATGCCTAGTTTACTACCAACCATATTTATTACCCACCCTAAATGACAATTTTTTTATTTTTTATTTTTTTGTTTTTTGTTTTTTGTTTGGTTTTGCTTTTCGAGACAGGGTTTCTCTGAAGCTTTGGAGCCTGTCCTGGAACTAGTTCTGCAGACATGGCTGGCCTCGAACTCACAGAGATCCACCTGCCTCTGCCTGCTGAGTACTGGAATTAAAGGTGTGTACCACCACTGCTCAGCCCCAAATGACAAGTTTACTGAAGCTGAGAAAACATGATTTAAAGCAATAAAAGTACTCAACATTCCTGAACAAATATTTTGCTTCATTCTCAAACAACAATTTTGAGCATATGAAGTAGGATATGGTTGTGCATGTTTGTGATCTAGCACTGGGAGGCTGCAGCAAGAAGATCATGAATTCAAATCTAGCCTGGGCTACATATTGAGACCAATTTCAAAAAAAAGAAAAAAGAAAAAAAAGAAAGATGGGAAAAGATGGAAGGAAAAAAAGGACTGGAAGAACAAACAACAATTTAAAAACGGCACAAATATACATACTTACATGTGTGCATACATATATACATATCCCAAATTCATAATCTCAATGACTATTTGAAGAAATCAACAACAGACAAAATACTATTTATTATATCTATGTGTCTCATCTCTACTATCCATGGCCCCTATTCTGAAAACGAGAAATAAATTTTTACTCCTTTCTCTTAAGCATTCTCCCCAGAGATCAGCTACAAAAATCTCATATTTTTCAATTTTTGGCAAATATCCAAATTGCCCAGTTTTGTTAATTTTTGCTGTCCCAATCCAAGTTCAGCTTCCAATATCTTTCCATTTCTATTACTGAAAGAGCCCCAGAAGGTTTCATTATAAATGCTCTAATCCATTCTATGTACTAAGCCCAAAGAAAACCTTCTAAAGTATAAATCTGATCATATTACTCCATTTCTTATCTTTCAGATTTTTTTCAATCTTTTGAAATCAAAATACAATGATGTCATCTTCCCCTTCCCTTTTCTCTCTCCAACTGCTCCTATACCTCCCTTGTCCCTTTGCTTCCTCTCAAATTGATGGCCTCCTTTTCTTTGTTATCATTACACTTACAGATGTGCATAAATATAACTTCCTCAGTCCATTTAGTGTTACTTGTATGTAAATAATCTCAAGGTTGATTAATTGATATTGGGTAAACAACTGAGGGACTTTTCCTTAAGAAAGACAACTTCTCCATCTCTGAGCAGTCATTAGTTGCTTTTGTCTATGGGTGAAACCCATGAGATTTCCACTTTCACATTAGCATGTATGCTAGCATTGCCGTTGTTCAGGTCTTGTTTAGGTAGGTATATTGCTGAAGTTTCATGGGTATAGCTTCCCTGTCATTTCTAAGAAATACGATCTCACAGCAGATTTCTTGATCCTCTGACTCTTACTATCTTTCTGCTCACTCTTCTGCAATGTTCCCTAACCCTTAGGTATTGGAGTTGTGTTGTAGATGCATCCCTCGAACCTGACACCCCATTATTAATTGGTCTCTGCATTTTGACCAGTTGTGACTTTTTGTAAACGTCTCTGTCTATAGAAAAGACAAGTTTTGTTGGTTAGGAGTGAGAGTTACATTTTCCTATGAGACTAAGAATAAAAATTTAGGACAGAGTTAAGAATTATTTTGGTTTATTATAGTGATGATAGTAGGTTACTTAAGATCTGTTACTTCACTAGCCCCAGAAAGTTTTGGACAAGTTTCTAGTACCAGACATGATTTCCATCCTATTGAGTGGGTCTTATGTCTACATAATGCAGCTGTTGGCTACCACCAAGATGTATTTGGGAGTATCTTGTCATACTGGTCATTGTTGTGGATAATAGGCATTATGTAGGAATGTTCTGGCACTATGAAAGATAATCCTCAGGGACGAGGCCCCCAAGTCTTGTGTATGAAATGTATGATATCTTCAGCAATAAGGTATAAATGGATATTTCTCTGTCCTGTCCTGCCCCACAGCTGCTTCTAAATAATCACTCAGAGGATTAATATTGATTACAAACTGCTGGCCTATAGTTCAAGCTTATTACTAACTAGCTCCTACATTTAAACAAACACATTTCTATTAATCTTTGTATTGCCATGTTGCCATAAATTTTACTGGTCTGCTGGCATATAGTTTCTTAGGTGACTGGCTTGCATCTCTCTCTCAACTCTGCCCTTTCTCCCTGTATTCAGTTTGACTATCCCATTAGCTATATTCTGCTTTGTTATGGACCCCAGTACTCTTATCATCAATCAATGACAGCAACATATATTCACAG
Source organism: Chionomys nivalis (assembly GCF_950005125.1). Taxonomy (NCBI): domain Eukaryota; kingdom Metazoa; phylum Chordata; class Mammalia; order Rodentia; family Cricetidae; genus Chionomys; species Chionomys nivalis. The sequence continues at coordinate 24,726,950 of NC_080112.1, forward strand.
CATACAGAAGGGTTATCCCACAGCAATAAGGATATACCTTCAACCTCTGGGAAGCAACCAATATGCCACTCAGTGTTTGAAAGAACAGAAAGAACTTGACTCCTGATTAACCTTTTTAGGTTTCCCATATACACTTTTAACTTAGATCCCTCAGGTTATTAAGCAAACCTTGACATGATTCTGTGCAGGTTTTCTTTGCAGTGCTGAGAAAGGAACCCAGGGTACTTTGAATTCTAGGCAAGCACTCTTCCAATGAGATATGACTCCAATTTATGTATCTTTTCATGTCTACTCAAAAGTAGTCCCGCTTTATCACTGTACAGATGTAGGCAAACACACGGAATAGGTGTGGCCATCTAAACATACAAGATGATATTTTACCATATCTTATCAAATAAATATTGAAACCATAATAAGTTATCATTCCATAGTTTTCAGAATAGCTCTAATTAGAGAGATTGAGAGTGCAAAGTGCTGATACGTGTGTGGATCAACAGGAATGCTGATACACTTGGGGGAATGTTAATTGGTCCAATCCCTCTAGGAAACTGATGCCATCTACTAAAGTTGAACATCTATTTACCCTGCAATTCAGCAATATCACTTTTACATATAAACCTAAAATAAAGGGGTCGTATAAATACTAATTATAAACACTAATTAAATCACGTACATAAAGTTAAGTTTGGGGTTATGAATTGGGTGGCAGAACCATTGTACAAATTGGTTATGAATAGTTCTTTGCTTTTAAAAGCATTTATTTGTGAGTGATTGGTTGTAAAAAAAAAACTGTTTGTTAAGGAGAAATAAACATCTCTTATTTCAGATTCCAGCTATGATTTCCCTGATAGAGTGCCAGTGGATTACTATGTATCTTCACTCATCCTCTCTGACTGTCCCTGTGAATACCTCCAAACCTTGCTATCTGCTACTTCCTCTTCCTAGATTGACCTTCATTTCTATCCCAAAATTCTTCTCTCTGAGCTGGGCTGACACTCCTTCAAGAAATATAGCCTGTTAATCTGTTCAGAAAAGCTAACACTTTGCTTCATTGATTCTCTGTATTGTTTGTTTGTTTCAATTTAATTAATTTCAGCTCTGATTTTGATTTTCTCTTCCTGTCTATTTTATCTTGGGAAAGTGCTTTGTTTTTCAAATGCTTTCAGCTGCATGATTAAGTTAGTAATTTGTGTCACTCATGTTTCTGTTTTGATGGAGGCACTTAGTGCTATAAACATTTCTCTCAGGATGCCTTCATTGTGTCTTATGGGTTTTGGTATATTGTGTTTACATATTTATTCAATTCTAGGAATTTTTTAATTTCCTTCTTGATTTTTTTCCCTTGATCCAGTTGTCATTCAATAGTTTGCTGTGCATGAAATTTTGTGCTTTCTGTAGAAAGTTGCTGCTGATATCCAACTTTATTAAGTTACGGTCAGCTAGAATGCAGGGTATGATTACAATTTGCCTATATTTGCTGAGACTTGCTTTGTTTCCTAATGTGAGGTTCATTTGGAGAAAGTTCCACAGGGTTTTGGGGAAAAAATGTATATTCTTTAGTGTTTAGATGCAATGCTCTGTAGATATCTGTGTAGCAAGCTTTCTTATATGACCATGTTTGGATCACCAGCCCCCAAATAATGAAATAGAGACTTATTAATTATGACAGTTTGGACTCTAATTTAGACTTGTTTCCAACTACCTCTTTTTAAAAAATATTTATTTATTTATTTACTTACTTACTTACTTGCTTACTTACTTACTTACTTACTGGACATCCTGGCCAAAGTTTCTACTCTCTCCTCTCCTTCCAGGCCCTCCCCCAGCATCCACCCTTTATTACCACCCCCAAATCCACTTCTCCTCCATTTCTGTTTAGGAAACGGCAGGTCTCACATGAGTATCCACAAAGCATGGCATATCAACTTGCAGTAAGACTAAGCACCTCCCCATGTATTAAGACTGGACAAGGCGACCCGGTATGAGGAATAGGATCCCAAAAAGCTGGTAAAAGAGTCAGAGATGGCCTCTGTTCCCACTGTTAGGAGTCCCACAAGAGGACCAAACTACACAACTGTAACTTATATGCTAAGTTCTTAGGTCAGTCCATGCTCCCTGGTTGTTGGTTCAGTCTCTGTGAGTTCTGGGAGTTTTCTTGTGGTATCACTGACACCTCTGGCTCCTACAATTCTCCCTCCTCCTCATCTGCAGGATTCCCTGAACTCCACATAATGTTTGGCTGTGGGTCTGCATCTCCTCCCATCTGTTGCTAGATGAGGTCTCTCTGATGACAGTTAGGCTAGGCACCAATCTGGTCACAAGAGATGAAAAGATCAGGCTATGTATCTGCTATTGCTAGGAGACTAAGCTGGGGTCTTTCTTGTGAGAAGGAAGATTCCCTTGTGCCAGGTTTTTTTTTTTAACTGACCTCAAAATGTGCCCCGTTTCCAGTAGTCTCTTTCAATACTCTTCCCTTCCATCCCCTTAGCCACCCCACTTCAGTCCACTCAAAAATTCTGCTCTTTTTCCCCTTCCTAAGGAGATCTGGGTATTGCCCCCAAAACCTCCTTGTCACCTAGCCTTTCTGGGGCTGTGGATTATTATCATGGTTATTGAAGTAATATTTCATTTGTGTTTTAATGAATAAAGCTTGCCTGAAGATCAGAGAGTAAAACAGCCACGCTGGTCAGCCTTACAGACCAGGCGGTGGTAACAACACATTTAATCCCAGTAGCAACACTAGTTTGCCATAGAAACTGGGCAGTAATTGTGCAAACCTTTAATCCCAGACCTAGAGAGGAATATAAGATAAGAGGACACAGCTCTCAACCCTGTCTCGCAAAACCAAAACAAACAAACAAACAAACAAAGATGGGAGGAGACAGCTCTCACATAGACTCATTCTAAGATTCCAGGAGGCAAAATTGCCATTTCAGATTGAGGTAGAGGTAAGAGCCAGTGGCAGGCTGTTTTGCCTTTCTGACTTTCAGGTTGAATCTCAGTATCTGTCTCTGGGCTTTTATTAATCATGTTACAGGTTATTCTTTATTTTACATCTAATACCCATTTATGAGTGAGTACATGCCATGTTTGTCTTTCTTGGTCTAGGTTACCTCACTCAGTATGTTTTATACTTCCATGCACTTGCCTTCAAAATTCCTGATGTCTTTGTTTTTAAGAGCTGAGTGATTTCCATTGTGTAAATTACCACATTTTCTTTATGCATTCCACCATTGAGGGACATCTAGGTTGTTTCCAGGTTCTGGATATTACAAATAATAGGCTATGAACATAGTTGAGCAAGTGTCCTTGTGATTTGACTGAGCATACTTTGGTTATATCTGGGTCTTGTGATAGATTGGTTCCCAGTCTTCTGAGAAACTGCCACACTGACTTCCAAAGTGGCTTTAAAAGTTTGTACTCTCACCAGCAATGGAGGAGGGTTCCTCTTTCTCCACATCCTTGCCAGCACCAGCTGTCGCTTGTGTTATTGGTTTTAGTCCTTTGACAGGTGTAAGATGGAATCTCAGAGTTGTTTTGATTTGCACTTCCCTGATGGTTAAAGATGTTGAACCTCTCCTAAAGTGTTTCTCAGCCATTTGAGATTATTCTGTTGAGAAATTTGTTTAGATATGTACCCCATTTTTAATTGGATTATTTGGTTTGTTGATATCTAGTTTGTTGAGTTCTTTACATGGGTTAGAAATCAGCCCTCTGTCAGATGTAGTGTTGGTGAAGATATTTTCCCATTCTGTAGGCTGTCGGTTTTTCCTATGGATGGTGTCCTTTGCCTTACAGAAGCTTTTCAATTCCATGAGGTCCCATTTATTAATTGTTTATAGTGTCTGTGCTATTGGTGTCCTGTTCAGGAAATTGTCTCCTGTGCCAATAGGGTCGTGATTATTTCCTGCTTTCTCTTCTATCTGGTTGAACATATCTGGACTTATGTTGAGATTTCTGATCCACCTAGACTTGAGTTTTGTGCAGAGTAATAAATATGAATCAATTTGCATTCTTTCATATGCCAACACTCAGTTATTCCAGCATCATTTGTTGGAGATGCTTTGTTTTTTCCACTGCATAATTTTGGCTTCTTTGTCAAAAATTAGATGTCTATAGGTGTATGGATTTATGTCTAGTTCTTTGATTTGATTCCATTGATCCACCTGTCCGTTTTTATGCCATTATCATGTTGATTTTAGAACTATAACTCTGTAGTAGAGCTTGAAATCAAGGATGGTGATGCCTCTGGAAGTTCTTTTGTTGTACAGGATTGTTTTAGCTATTCTGGATTTTTTGCTTTTTCATATGATGCTGAGTACTTTTCTTTTAAGGTCTGTAAAGAATTGTGTTGGGATTGTGTTGAATCTACAGATTGATTTTTGTAAGATGACCATTTTTACTAAATTCCAGAAGGGTTTGAATTTGTGTCTTGCAAATTCTAACACACCACAGACGCTGACCCAGACTGCTAAACCCTGCAAACTGTCAATGATCATAGAGGGAGAACACAAGCTATTTTATGGCAAAGTCAAATTTAAACAATATAGAGCCACAAAATCAGAAACAAAAAGGGTATAACAGCAGCCCCCAGAGAATCATTAGGTCATACTTCAAAACTCTGTACTCCACAAAATTGGGAAACCTAAAATAAATGAACAAATTTCTTGGTAGATACCACTTTACAAAGTTAAATAAAGACCAGATAAACAATTAAATAGACTAATAACTTCTAAAGAAATAAAAGCAGTCATTAAAAGTTTCCCAACCAAACAATTCTAGGACCTGACAATTTTAACAAAGAATTCTACCAGACTTTCAAATAAAAGCTAATACCAACACTCTTCAAATTATTCCACAAAACAGAAACAGAAGGAACATAGAGAAATTTTTTTATATGAGGCCATAATCAAATCACTGATACTCAAACCACACAAAGATACAGCTAAGAAAGAAAATTACAGAACAAGTCCCCTCATGAACATTAATGCAAAAATACTCAATAAAATATTGCCAAAACAAATTCAAGATCACCTCAAAAAGATTATCCACCATGACCAATGAGGCTTCATCCCAGACTTTCAAGGATGGTTCAGTATATGAAAAACTGTCAGTGTAATACACCATATAAACAAACTGATTAAAACCCACAAGATCATCTCATTGGATGCTGAAAAAGCCATTAACAAAATCCAACACACCTTTATGATAAAAGTCTTGAAGAGATCAGGGATACAAAGGACATACCTACATATAATAAAAGCAATATACACCAAGCCAATTGCTAACATCAATTTAAATGTAGAGCAACTCAAAGCAATTTCACTAAAATCAGGAACAAGAAAAGGCTGTCCACTTTCTCCATACCTATTCAATATAGTACCTGAAGTTCTAGCTAAAACAAGGAGGCAACTAAAGAAAATCAAGGGAATACCTGTTACAATTTACAATAAAATAATCCCATACTAGCTCAGAATGGAGTATAATAAAGGATTATTTAATAGAGAGTGAACTCACAGAAAGGGTAGTGATCTGCAGTCCTCTGCATGTTCTGGGAACTAGAAATGAATTCAGCAGCCATGAGGCCTGCACATGCTTTACATCTGTATTTATAATACATGAGACCATGCTCAAAGTGTGCTGGTATCTTAAAGTCTATTGGCTGAAAGAGTTTCCACAGCACTCCCCGTTTTTGTCTAGATAAGAGAGTTTCAAACCCAATACAAAACTATGTACAATAAGAACAATATCAAGTATAAAAATTAGAATTACAACAGCATAAAAAATCAAGCAAGAAACATATGCTAAATGTTTCAATAGTTATCCTAACCTGTTAGGAATATTTCTAATATGAGCTCTCTGCCGACACAAAAATCCCAATAAAGCCAAATTAAAACAATCCAAATTAAAAGATATCTGGGTTTAATTGGAATCCTGTGCTATCAGGTAGCCCCCGCTGGGGGGAACCCAGAAGCCACCAATGCAATCACCGGGGGTGGGGGTAACTGGGAAAACCACGTGTTTATTTTGGGGGGAGAAGTTTAAATAGACTGGGGGAGTGGTCTTGACCTTTCCTGGGGAGGGTTCCTCAGGGAGGAGTCAAGGGGCACAGGGGCAGGGCCTCCAAAGATGAAGGCCAGAGGTTGGGATTTACATTCCAGACTGTTTGTATAAGGGGTGATAGTAAGTTGAGGTGATATTTATGACCAACATTTAGGCTCTCTTTGGAAAAAGGGGTGTTGACTCAAGTATGGCTACTTCCTTGGTCATGGAGCAACTTGAGGGAGGGGAGAGTTGGGTGTTAGTACCCCACACTCAGCGAGAGGTGTGGCTGGAAAGGCATCCTGTGTACTGTCATCCCAGAGACACCAGGCATCTGTTCCTTGGGGGAGGTAAGAAAGCAGGTATCTAGGAAAAAAAATATTGTTATTACCCATCTTGTTTGTATCACCAAAGATTAGTGTGCCAGGATGAGGAGCAGGTAGGCCCTTCATTGTGGCATCTTGGAAAACCAGAGGGTGGAAGGTCCTGACTATTGGACAGACCAAGTGTCCTGAGTAGGTGCCCTCTTGAGCCTGGAGAGATGGTACCAACATGGGTGTCCCAGGAGCTTGGCAGCCAAGGGGGTAGTGAGGGTTACCATGTGAGGTCCTGTCCATCGAGGTTTAAGAGACCTAGGAGTTAACTGTTTGAGGAATACTCTGTCTCCTGGGGATAGCAGGGCAGGTTTAGGGGCATTAGAGTCCACTGGTGTGGGGGCAGGTAGGCAACTGTCAGCACATGAACAGAGAAGGGACCTCATGAGGGAGAGGTAGGGTAGGTACCCCGCCAGTGGAGGAGTTTGGACTGGGAGGTGATGGTTAAGGAGAAAGGGCTGCCATAAAGCAACTCAAAAGGGCTCAGGCCCTTAGTACCATGAGAATATCATATAATTCTGATTTGGATGGAATTATAAGGGCTTTGCTCCACCTTATCTAGAGCTTCTGATTTGTAACCTTGTTGGGGTGAGTTGCTTGTTCAAACCAGCTGCCCAGAACCAAAATAATCACACAGAAATTGTATTAATTAAAACACTGCTTGGCCCATTAGCTCCAGATTCTTATTGGCTAACTCTTATATTAATTTAACCCATTTCTAGTCATCTGTATATCACCAAGTGGCAGCAGCTTACTGGCAAAGATTCGGCATGTCTGACTCTGGCAGCTCCATGGCTTCTCTCTGACTCTGCCTTCTTCCTCCCAGCATTCAGTCCAGTTTTCCACACCTAAGTTCTGCCCTATCAACAGGCCAAGGCAGTTTCTTGATTCATTAATGGTAATCACAGCACACAAAGGGGACTGCCATATCAACACTTGCCTTTCCTGATTTATTTATTTGCATCAGTATAGAATGTATGGGCTCCAATTATTGGTATGCCATGTACAATGTGAGGATGGATCCAATTATCTCTCTTCATAAAGTTAATTTTATCACTTTTGGGATGGTGATATTAATCTCTCCTTAAAAAATAGCACAAGCTCTTTGCCAGGGTTCATTGCCTTTCCATATTTTTGAATTTCATCAGTAATAAAATGTACTATAATTTCAGCTTGGTCTATACCTGCTAGTTGACTAAGTCTCAATTTTCCTTTTATAATTAATTCAGAAATTTTTTTCCACATGAATTTTTAATTTTTTACCCATTTTATGTGGCGAAAAGATCTTTTTTGAGATATCTTCCTTCTGCATTAAACTTCCTGTAGGAGAAATTCTGGAGGACAATATTACTAGAATGCAGTTAAGACTCAGATCCACCCAGTCCATATGTGCTTCCTGTAATTACTCTTCAATCAAAGTCAATTCTTTCTTAGCCTCAGTTGTTAATTTCCTGAGACTATTTAAGTCTTTGTCACCATCTAAGGTTTTATTTAATAAATTATTAGATCAGGTGTTATCCCAACAGTAGGTTATAGATTGAAAATGTCTCCTAGCAATCTTTGAAAGTCATTAAGAGTCCCAGTTGATCTCTCCCAATTTGAACTTTATTTGTTCTAATTTTCAGTAAACCTATTTTATGCCCTAGGTAATTGATAGAATCTCTTCTTTGTATCTTTTCAGGAGTGATATGTAATCTCTATTTAGGCAAAATTTTTTTAACTCTTCAAACATTCTTTCCAAAGTATCTACATTTGAATCAGATAGCAAAATGTCAACCTTGTAATGGCAAATTATAGATTAAGGAAATGGTTTACACGTTATTTCCAATGGCTGACTTACAAAATATTGACACAGGGTGGTCTATTGAGCATTCCTTGTGGGAAGACCCTCCATTGATATCTCCTAATAGACTGAGAATTATTGTAAGTAGGTACTATGAAAGCAATTTTTCTCTGTCCTTTTCTTGTAAAGGTATAGTGAAGAAACAACCTTTTAAATCAATAACTATAAGAGGCCATACTTTAGGTAATAGGGAAGGCAAAGGAATTCCAGATTGTAGAGGATCCATTGGTTGAATTACCTTATTGACAGTTCTTAGATCTGTCACCATCCTCCATTTTCCAGATTTCTTTTCAACAACAAATACAGGAGAATTCCAATGACTGGTTGATTCTTCAATACAGTAAGCATCTAGTTGCTCCTGTAACAGTTGTTCTAAAGCCTGCAGTTTCTCTTCTGTTAAAGGTCATTGTTTAATCCATATTGGTTCCTCAGTTAACCACTCTAAAGGTAGGGCCATTGGTACCTCTGAAGGTTTGCTAGTTATTTTATGTTTGTATACAGCTTGAATGGCTTGTGAGTGTTTTTTATAATACCTTATACTATCCTTCCCAGAAACATGAGTTGGTTTATGTCTCATTTCTGGGACTGCAGGAATGTTAATCATAGTATTCCTTTGCTTCAGTAGATTACAAGCCCATAAATTTACAGCTATATTAGCCACATATGGCCTCAGCCTTCCTCTCTGTCCTTCTAGCCCTATGCATTCAACCCATCTCGTGCTTTGTTTTACTTGAGATAAACAATTCCTAGGAATTGAACATCTGCTTCTTGAAGAGGCCAATTTGGATGCCAAGATTCTGGAGAATGATAGTCACATCTGCACCCTTGTCCAGTAATCCTTCAATTACAATGTTACTTATTTATACTCTCAGCATTTGTCTTTGATCATTTATAGAGGTCTGCCAAAATATACATTTCTTATTTTCTATTTGAATTTTTGAGTCCTCCTCCATGTTTCCTTGCAATCTTGGGACATTTTAGAGCATACTATATCTATTTTGAAGTTGTTTTTTTTTTCAGTATGGAACTGACTTTTTGAGTTTCTCCATCATTTTTCTGAACACATGAGCCAATCGGTAACCTGCTATACTCTTCCCCATGTGGTTAACTTAGCACATGACATGGTGACTGGATAAGTTCCCCACCCTGGGGTTGGTGAGAGCAGAGCCTCATGCCTGCCACCTGGCCTAGAGCTGGTCTCTCTTCCACAGCTTCAGGAAGTTTCTGGGTCCATGCTGTAGTAGCCATTTCTACTTGGTTTCCTGACACTGAGTAGCTTGCTTGAATGAACCCTATTCAAGTGCTTAGTAGCAGGACCACTTAAAAGAGCCGTGCTTCTGTATGCTCAAAGCATCAAGCCTACACAAGAGATGATGGTTGCCAGAAAGCCTCAAGGTTTTTTTCTGTTTTTTCAGGCTCTATGGGGATTTACATGCTGGACTTTGGGTGCCAAATATAGCAAGTTTTGTTGTCAGACTTTCTTTGGATTGCTAGCCCCCAAATAATAACATGGAGACTTATTTTAATTATAAAAGCCAGTCTTTAGTTTGGACTTATTTCCTACTAGCACTTATAACTTAATTAACCCATATTTTTTTATTATTGATTTTTTATTGAGCTCTACATTTTTCTCTGCTCCCTTCCCTGCCTCCCCTTCAACCCTCCCCCAAGGTCCTCATGCTCCCAATTTACTCAGGAGATCTTGTCTTTTTCTACTTCCCATGTAGATTAGATCTATGTAAGTCTCTCTTAGTGTTCTCATTGTTGTCTAAGTTCTCTGGGATTATGATTTGTAGGCTGGTTTTCTTTGCTTTATGTTTAAAAACCACCTATGAGTGAGTACATGTGATAATTGTCCTTGTGAGTCTGTGTTACCTCACTCAAAATAATGTTTTCTATTTCCATCTATTTTACTGCAAAATTCAAGCTGCCGTTATTTTTTTCTGCTGGTGCTATATTTAGGAAGTGGTTCCCTGGGCCAATGCATTCAAGTGTACTTTCCAATTCTCTTCTGTAAGGTTCAGTGTGGCTGGCTTTATGTTGAGGTCTTTGATCCATTTGGACTTGAGTTTTGTGCATGGTTAAAATAGATGGGTCTATTTTCATTCTTCTACATGTTGATTTCAAGTTATGCCGGTATGATTTGTTACATATGCTTTCTTTTTTCCATTTGATATTTTTTGCTTCTTTGTCAAAAATCATGTGTTTGAATATCTGTTAACCCATATTTTTAAATCTATTTTCTATCACATGGCTTGGTTAGCTCTCCTTAGTATGGCACATTGATGTGTTCTGAGTCTCTGGTAAAATCTGCATACCTAGATTCCTCTTACTCTTCTTCTCTCTTCCTGGAAATCCTGCCTATCCTCTCCTGCCTAGCTATTGGCCATTCAGCTCTTTATTAAACCACTCACTCAGAAGACGCCTTTGGCAGAGACACATCTTTACAGTTTATACAAGTATTCCACAACACATCTGTTAGGTCTATTTGATTTATGATGTCATTTTCAAAATAGCCTATAGTGGCATTTCATTTGTATTTTAATAAATAAATCTTGCCTTAGGATCAGAAAAATGAAACAGCCACACTGGCCAGCCTTACAGACTAGGCAGCAATGACACACACCTTTAATCCCAGTAGCCACAATGACACACACCTTTAATCCCAGTAACCACACTAGCTTGCCGTGGAAAGCAGGTGGTAATGGTGCATGCCCTCAATCCCAGAAATAGAGAGGACTATAATACAGGAGCAGACAGCTCTCACTCTCAGTCTTACTCTGAGGTTTCCTTGAGGCAGCATCATTATTTTCGGACTGAGTTTGAGGTAAGAACCAGAGGCTGTATCTGCTTTGCTTTTCTGGTCTTCAGGTTGAACCCCAATATCTGTCTCCGACTTTTTATTAATTGTGTTTCAACAGTTATATGGAAACCTACTGTAGGAGGATAAATAGATAGATATATAGATAGATAATACATATATGTATAATATATATATGTATATTCTGTATATAAACATATACACATGTATGTATGTATGTATATATATGAGCAGGTGGTGAGAGAGGGAGAGAGAGGTAGGAGAGTTAATTATAATGTAGTAGCCCTACAATAGGATAACAACGTCCCTATTGGAGTCTATAACATAACAAATAAAAAGTATCTCAGTGACAGTAAAGGTAAAGGACTTTCCCTTTTTGGAGTTGTTGGCTAGTGAAATCCCACCATTTCAGGCTAATGTCAGCCTCCAGAACTTGATGGCAAAACTCTATTCCTGAAAACACCACATGCTTGAAGCACTGAACATGGAGATATTAAGCTGGTACTGACCTAGAAACTGCATTTCTACTGACTAGCTTCCATGGTGTTGGAAGGTGCTATCAAAGGAGGAAAGTAATCATCCGTTTTATCCTGTTGTGAACCCTGTGGCCTAAAATAAAAAGTGGCCTGGCAAGATATCCCCACTGGTACAATTAGTGGCTTGAACATCATGAGAACAACCAACCACTTTCTGATTGGCTTTAAGTACCTCTCAAAAATAATGGAACCCTTGGGTGGATCATTATAACGCCAAGAACCTGTGGGTAAGACAGGTCATGGGCCCCAGGAGAGAACCTACTATTATTCTTTCTAAATGGACATAATATTAAACTGACTCCTAATGACTTATTATTGTTGTACCTATAGATCAATGAATCCCTCAACCCTCATCAGAGAAGCTTCTATTTGCAGTAAGTGATAATTAGCAGTAAGACCCATAGTTAGCCAAGGTACAGAGAACAAGAGACTAAGGAGTGTTCAACCCTAAATAGAACATCTATATTGTACCACCTCCTTCCAAAGCTCAGAAATCAATATGAAAAAGGGAACAGAAAGACTATAAAAGTCAGAAATAATGAATGCATACAAGGAAATACTGTCATCTGCACACAATAGGACAGTTGCACGTACAAACTCACAGTGTTTATGACAGCATGCACAAGCCCTGTGCAACTGCAAGCCAGACCAAATCCTAGTATGGAGAGAAGAGGTAAACATGAAGTCCTAACTTTAGCTCCTAGCTGAGGAGTTATTGGCAGTTGATGGCTGAAGGGAAAGAAAGGGTCAATTTACTTTAAGAGTGTTGCTACTGGCTGGGTGAACACAATCTAGTGAAAGACCACACGTGCAGTAAAGATTATATTAGAGAGAGAGAACACATGGATAGTAAAGAGGAAGAGAACTGGGAGGAGTGGGGGAATGGGCAGGGAAAATATGATCAAAATTCATTGTACGAATTTCTCAACAATCTAATTTTTTAAAAAGAAACCTATTCACAGCTGATACTTAACATCATTCATTTCTACCACCAACATCCTGTACTATTCACCCTCACATAAACCCGGCACATTGGATAATAATTGCTTCTTTAGGGTCTTATTTACCATGGTAGTTCTAGCATCTGTCACATGTTCTGGCACGTAATAGGTACTCAATGAAAGCTGCTGAATGAATAAATCAAAGAAACTTCATCTCTGTGAAGCCATTTCAACCTTTCCCAGTAGAACATATTGCTCTTTCCACATTCATAGCTCCTTTTCAGAGTGCTCTAGTCTAGCTGCCTGATGTGATAACTAGCCATATACTGGCTGCTTCCCTCCTAAGGTTCCATGCTTTGGGGGCCAGGGGTGATGGAGGCAAGGAATTAACCTAATTTATCTTTGTATTTTCTCTCCAACTTACCTTCTTCCTTATTTGGCTAAAGCAGACTAACAAATGTTTGCTTGGTTGAATTGAATTTCTCTGTTCTCTAGACCTAATGGCACAGAGTTTAAAGATTAGTAATGATTGGTTCATGATCTGGAAACAAAAAACCAACTGCACTAGAAAAAAAATAATATTATAAAAACATGTTAGTGACTGGGAAAAGTAGATAAAAATGAAATATAATATGAGTAAATTATCTTCTAATATTCTAGTTTAAGATTTCGTAGATAGTATCAAGGAAGGTTATTCTGTAGATTTAACTGTACTTCTGTGAATATTTTAGGTTATGTGATTCTCCTGCTTTTTCCCTTTTAGGTGTGTATTAATTAGGTGAAACTAGAGCTAATTTTAGAGAACTAAATGAGAGAACGGTGAGATTCCTACCCCCCCCGCCACACATTCCTACACATAGAATAAAGGTCATAAATTAGATGATTTTGGTCTCATCTATAAATCTGAAAGGTCCCAGTTCACCAAGATGAGCGGCAATATAATGAGTACAGCCCAACACTTTTGCAAGCCACGAATTTAAACTCAAGGCATGCATAGTCAGTCTTTGTAATTTGTGGCTTACATTGCACTCTCGTCTCATCACAACTTTTAAATTAAACAGTGCTGCAAGCCACTCCACTGCCCTCCCAGATTCTACTCTTTTCTTTGCACAGTACATCTTCTACACAGCTTCCAAACGTGTTCTTATAAAATATAAAGCACAGAGTGCCTGATCACTGCTTAGAATTCTCCAATGGCTTTGCATCAGACGAAAACCAAATTTCAGCTTTGTACTGTGGCTCAGCAGGAGCAGGGTGACTCAACTTCTACCTACTCCTTTGACTATTCAACTTTCTCAGGTCTTCTTTCCATCCTGTAAATAATTCACACCCCTGACATCTGTTGACTTTCTCAGTCTTAAGTGAGTCATTTCCTTGACTTCATTGAGTCATTTTGGATGTGGCTAGGCACACCTATAACCCTAGCATTGGGGAGGCAGGTACAGGAGGATCACAAGTTTGAAACTAGATTTGGCTACATAGAGAAACTGTTTCAAAATAAACAAAAATAAAAGTAGTTCTGTATCCCAACATTGATCACTTTCTAAATCATTACCTTCATAGCCCTTATCATTATATAATACAATTATATACTTGCTTATTATGTTTTACTCTTTAAGAAAGCAAGTTCTATGCAAGAAAAGGCTTATATAATACTATCTCTTCAGTAGCCTGAATAGTGTGCTTTGTTTATTGAAGATGCTTCATAAATGTTAATAAAATAAGTTATCATAAAAAGCAGTTAAGATCCTTTGTAGTATTGGTAGTTCAATAACTTGCCCAGTTCTGATTAATTCAACCTGGTTTAAATTAATTGACTATGCATTTATTGCTTTTATTTACCACCAATGATTATCTAGAACCTAAGCCTGTGTGGCACATAGTAGATGCTGAACTACAAAGGTTAAATGACTGATTACTGTTCATGCCTTCTTTGTGCAATAGTGAGATAGAAATAGGTGCTGGGAAAGGGGGTCATAGTAACAAGGAAAATAGCCCAGGAACCGTTTGTTGACTGCCAAAAGGCTAAGGCAAAGGCCAGGGCTAGTCTCCATGGCAACCATTAAATAGAAAGCCTAGGAAGGAATCTATATTAACCACCTCCTTGGGCCAATTAGAAGCTGTAAAGATGATGAGAAAAGTGAGAGGCATGGTTTCTGAGGCTCACATCACCTCTCCTTTTCACTGGCAGGGTGTAGCTCTCCACACTGCTCGCATGGTAGGTTTGGAGAAGGAGGCCTCTCCATCCATCCTGTTCCTACTAGAGCTTTTGAAGGAGGAGTGAGCAAAACACCAGTTACCATGTAAGGTGATCCCCCTGGGGCCTGCCTGAATCACTGCGGGGGAGGAGTTTCCATGGAGAGAGCTGCTTCCTTTAACTCTGTTAGACCTGGATAAAAGGTAGGCATGGGGAGGAGGAAGGGGCTGAGGTTGGATTAAGGCTGAAGTTTGCTAAACTGGAGACAGGCTGTGGAGCACCAGCTGTTCTTTATCTAGGTAAGCTTCTCCTGCTACCCTAGTCTGACATCCACTGACATCTTTATGAGAAATCCTACAGTCTATAGAATAGACTTCTGTTCTAAAAGCACCAACTCTAGATTGCTGCATTAGTATTCTTCTCGCTGTCGAAAATACCTGACGAAAGCAAATTAAGAAATGAGAGTTGATTTTAACTCAAATTTTAAGAAAATATACTACATGGCCCATCGCGGTAGTGAAGACAAAAGAGCAGAAGCAGGGGCAACCAGGCATATTGTATGTGCAGTCAGGAAGCAGAAAACAAACGGGAAGTAGGGCCATGCTATAAAATGTCAATGCCCACCGGCAGTGACCCACTTCCTAAAGCAAAGCTGTACCTCCGAAACATCCCATAAACCCTCCAAATCAGCACCACTAGTGGGAACCAAGAGTTTGAACATAAGCCTGTGAAGGATGCTTCACTTTCAAACAACAACCATCCACAGTCCACGCTTAGGAATTCCGAACCATGGAACATTCCTATTGACCTCATTATCTTTAGACTAACTTCCACTAGGTGCTACCAATGCAACATGGAAGGTTAACACTTAATGAAATGGGGCCATACCACTCCAAGGTATGGTTGAGAAAATTTTTCATTGTAGATATGAGAGCGAGTACAGCCAGAGGTATCTGGAAGAGTTCAGAACACTGCCAGAAAGTGGTGGACTTACCAGCAAAACTGAACCCAACCATGGGAGGGCAGGGAGCAAGAGAGGAAGTTGTGGGGGATGGGCAAGCAGATCAAGAGAACCAGGAGGGCAAAGAGAACCAAGCACGTGATTACGGAAATGGCAGGTTTACACAAGAATCAGAAGCTAGAGGAAGGGAAACCCAGCCCAGAGAGGAAGAAGTTTATGGTGGGGGGTGGGGTGAGAACAGCAGAAAGGAGCCACAGGTACTGAGTTAGCTGGGAGGTCATCAAGTGCTTTGGTATGCTAGTAGACACTACACTTAGCCATTTGTCCCCGTTTCCTTGGGGCCTGACAAACACAAAACAAGCCCACTAACACTTCCTTAAAGCTCAGCCCAGGCGCCCACTTCCACTGCAGAGTCTCCATTATCTAATCCCGTCTATATGTAGTCATGGGATTAGCCATATTTCAATTTCCTGGTAATCAAGCTTTCCACAAACTTCTCCCATGAGTGATGGTTAAAATGCAGCCCTTTGTTATAGGTACCTCAAAATGCAATTATCTCTGCTAGGATAGCATATGAGACAAAGTAGGTCCTAATACCCAAACTGCCAGTGTTTCTAGCAGTATCTGCAAAGGATCAGACAGCTGAGAAAAATAGGGTACAAAAATCCAAACTTCTTGAGGGCTGGGGCCATGGCTGATACATTCACTTCTATAAGAAGACCCTGCTTTTACTGTGCCCGCATTCATGGTGTTTTATTTACTCAGAATGCCCATTTGTATTGCATACTAACTCTTCCAAATACATATGTGCATTACTAGTGTGGAAATTGCACATTACTGCTTCAAGTCATCAATTCCGAAAATCTCTTTCAAAAGGTAGGGAAGTGTGTGCTTTCTCTCTTCTCTCTTTGCCTCTCCTTTTGACCATTGTCTTAAAGCAAAGGAGAAAAGAAAGCAGAGTGGAATTCCAACTGCTCAAGATCTGAGATAGGAATAAGAAACCAGCAATGTCTCAAATTTCCCGAGCTCACTACTGGACAGAGTCTGTACAGAAATGATTTGAGAGTCACACTGCAATCCTACTGGGAATTTTTATGATCCTCCATCTCAGTGGCTGTCATTGCTGAGCTGCTATTAATCAGCAAGTCTCTATTCTTCATTCCTTCTTATAATGGCTTCAATTTTCTCTGTCCTCAGGAAGAGCCTTATGACAGTGTCCTGCTCACTGTACGTCACCCAATAATCTGTCTCTTTCTATGTCAGACAGGCTTACAGCCGCCCATTTTGTATTAAAGCCACTTAAGGAGAGGCAGAGACAATGATCCTGTGAACTTCTTTCTTTCTACAAGGTACTTTTCTCTTATGATTTCTTGAGGGGAGGATGCAGCTGGAAGCATCCCACGCCTTTTTTGATAACTCATCAATGACATCCTTACCTAGAGAAGGGACTGTGGGTTGTCACAATTGTCTGTTTAAAATAAATCCCTGCAAGAAATCATGCTATTGGAAATTCAGGATCAAAGAAAAATATTTTGAGGTTGGTAGCTCCAATTTATCCACTATCTTACGCTTTTGCCAATGGCACAAGCGACCCTTGTCATCTACATTACTGATTTCTGTCCTTTGGAGCCTCAGTAAAAGAGATCATGAAGTGATCTTATTTTAAGCATATTTATTTTGGTGTCCCCCATCACATTCCCTACAGCACATTATATATCTTCTCTTCTGATGTAATCCCGCTCTACCTAATCATGCCTCCGCCTTATTGATTACAATAAGTAATTAAGGAGTGAGTTCTATTATACATACCTCTACTTTATACTTTACCATGATACGTCCTTCTTCATATCTCTATTTTTCTTGGCAACTTTGTATTAACCTATCCACACTTCCTTAGTCTCTAGTACTCTGTTGTCTATTCACACTTTCCTTAGTCTCTAGCACTGTGTGTCTATTCACACTTTCCTTAGTCTCTAGCACTCTGTTGTCTATTCACACTTTCCTTAGTCTCTAGCACTCCGTTGTCTATTCACACTTTCCTTAGTCTCTAGCACTCTGTTGTCTATCCACACTTCCTTAGTCTCTAGCACCCTGTTGTCTATTCCTCACCACTCTGTTGTTGTTTTTGTTTTTTGTTTCTTGAGACAAGGTTTCTCTGTTTATCCATGGCTGTCCTGGAACTAGCTCTTGTAGACCAGGCTGACCTCTAACTCACAGAGATCTATATCCCTCTGCCTCCTGAGTGGTGGGATTAAAAGGTGTATGCCACCACTACCAGGCAAAAAAAATGCTTTTTGGTTTGTTTTTGTTTTTCAAGACAGGATTTCACTGTGTTGTGTGGATCTCACTCTGTGGATCAGGCTGGCCTCAAACTCACAGAGCTCTGCTCCCTGCCTCTGCCTCCTGAGTGCTAAGATTAAAGATCTGTGCCACCACCACCCTCTTCACCACTCCTATCGTCTTTTATTTAATCAACAAGTCCGTGGGATGAGCTAATGATTGGAGAGTACATGGTACAGTTCTAACACAGAATGGTTGTTCAATAATATCATATGTCTTCTCAAATATTCAAGCCAGTGTTCACACAATACTCACATGTGTGTAGCCACACAGAGAGAGAGGTGGGGGAAAGACAGACAGACAGACAGACAGATAGACACAGATATAGAAAGAGACAGAGACAGGGACACAGAGAATGAGAACTCCATTGGCTTTCTCTCAGAATTCTCAGCATTTACTTCTTCATGACAATGAACAGCCCTGCTCACGTTCCTTGCACTCCTGGAAGTTTCTGTGACCTGTCTTTAGATAGTATACGTTAGTGCGGGGTCTTATTTCTTTCTGTTTTTAGGACTACCCTACTCTCCCCCACAACTGTGGTCCTGTTCCAGGGTCCACAACTGAAATCTCGTTTCTCCCTGTCTGCATCATTTCACAGATCACTGATCCTCAGACAATAGTTCACGTGTCAGTGCCCATCAGTAAACTGTCAGTGATAATGGACCACAGAGTGATAAGCAGCTTGTCCCGAATATAAATCACTCACATCACTAAGCACGTAAGTTACTTCTTCTGGCATTTTGATAAGGATTTCTAATAAAAGAAGAGATGTGTTTAGTTGAAGCTTTGTCTCTTCCATTATATGGTTATGCCATTTAAATTTCCTTTATATATTTCAGGAAGCTTCTACAGAAGAAAATTTCCATATGGATTTTCAAAAATCCTTTAGTGGTAGTCTTCTCTCTCACATTCCCTCCTTTACCCAGCCTTCCCATCCCCTCCTCATTCAATCCTTGTATTCTAGTGTCCCTTTTATTCCTCCCTGTCACTGGTCACTTATGAGCTACCTAACCTCTGAGGGTATTCTAAATGAAACATACATGTATAAATCTTACAAGCTAATATTTAGATATAAGAGAAAACATGCAATGCTTGCTTTTCTGGGTCTTGGTTATCTCAATCAAGATGATTTTATAAAATAGTTCTATTCATTTTCCTGCAAATTTCATTTTTCTTAACAGCTGGATAAATATTTTATTGTGTAAAAAATGGGCCACATTTTCATTATTCATTCATTGGTGGATGGACATCTAGGCTGTTTCCAATTTCTAGCTACTATATATACTATAAATATATATATAGTATATATAGTAGCAATGAATATGAATGAACAAATATCCCTGTAGTAATATACAGAGTGCTTTGGATACACATACAAGAGTAGTATAGCTGGATCTTTTGTTAGGTTGATTTTCATCTTTTTGAGAAACTGTCACACAGATTTGCATAGTGACTGTACAATTTTGCACTCCCAATTGCAATGAATAAGCATTCCCCTTTTCATGCATCTTAACAAGCATGTACTGTCATTTGTTTTATTGATCTTGCCCATTCTGACTGGGGTAAGAGGGCCTCTCAAGTAGTTTTCATTTCCATTTCCCTGATGACTAAGGATGTTGACCATGTCTTTCTTTCATTGCCATTGTGTTTCATCTTTTGACAACTCTCTGTTTAGTTCTGCACACTGCTTTTAGTTGGGTTATTTGTGGTTTTTTTGATGTCCATTAAAATTCTTTATATATTTTAAATATTAACTTTTTATTGGATATTTAATTGGTAAAGATATTTTCCCATTCTGTAGCCTGATGTCTTGTCCTAATTACATTGTCCAACTACCTAAGTTCTGCCCTATCAGGGGCCCAAAGCAGTTTCCTTATTAACCAATGAAAGCAACACAAAGACAAAAGGACCTCCTATACCATTAATTTATCTTTTAAATTTTTTACTGTAATTTTAGATTGTATGTTGTGTGCATCATTATATTTAATGTATCATCTTCAAATTGTTTCTATCCAATGATTAAAATACTCTATAGATATTTCTGTGCCAATCCCATAGAGAATTTTTAACCTTTTAAAAACACTGAAAGACACATATCTTATTTATACAATTTTTTGCTGATAGATAATGGTGGAGCGACATTGATATCTATTCCACAAACTGCTGCATGGTCTTTTTGGATCTATAAGAAGTCACAGGTGGATGAATGTAGAAGATGATGATACCACAAAATAAGAGAAACTGGATGTCTGAATAATTGCAAGAATCAGAGGAGATTTCCCCTCTCTGACCACTTTGACTGTCAGGTGAGCAGACAACATATCTTCATCCTGTCAAATCACTGAAGTGCTAGACTTGTTAATTATAGAAGCTCTGATTGTGTCTCTTAGCTTGTATGGAGAAAATAGGTTGTATAGAAATTAAGGGCCAAGTGTTTGATGGTTCAAAAGTTACTATTACCACAAATGTCTAATTGTCTTAGCATTTTCTTCTTTATTCTGTTCAGAGTGGTGCTCATACACCTGAATGAAATAATAAAGAACTGTGTGGTTTAGAATGAGTCTAATCACGATAAAGAACCTGTACATCAATCTCTAAAGTCCTTGGAAGTGCCAAAAGCTCTATTGAGAATCTCCACAAAATATTCATCTATTTTAACCACACTTGTATTTAAGCCAGCTTATCCTGAAGTATCAGCATTTAAAACCCATGACTTATGCATGTAACCTGATAGTTCATTTAGCTTAATTATTAATATTACAACAGACTTATATCATGCTTATTTTGTGGCAAATATATAGCATTTCAATTATATAATGGATAAAATTGGGTTTTTGAAACTAGCTATAAGGTTACATATCTTTAACAAGCTTTAATAAACTTCAGGTTCCAAATCTTAGAACCCAGGCATTTATTAATGCATTAAAACAGCATTCATTCTTTGCTTTTCCACATGTCTAGATAAATATTCCATGAGCACATAAAAATTAGGAACATGTCGTTTTTATCTGCTATCCTGATGGCCCCAACTCATGGCCAGAAAACAGGCTTTAGGTAAACATGCAACTAAAGGAAAAGCTAAGAACTATGTGCCTGTTTCTTTTACTTTCTCTTTTATTTTACCACCGCAATTCTTGAAAGAGTAGAACATCAAAGCAAGTGACTAAATGTGTTAGTCATCTTTCCGTCTCTGTAACAAATACCTGGGATAATCATCTTTTCAAAAGAGGATGTGAATTTGGAAGGAAGATGTGTTGCAGGGATCCAGGGATGCTGAAGAGAGGGAGTTGAGGTGGATGAAACTGAGACTGTACACATGTATGAAGTTTTCAAAGAATGAAACAAAGATTAATAAAATAGAAAAGGATTATTTTGACTCACAGTTTGGAAGATTCAGTCTGTGTTTGGTTGGCCATATTGCCTTGGTACCATACTAAGACAATGCCAACAAGATACAAACATAGACATACCAAGGAAGAGGAAATATAAACTAAGGAATTGCCTCAAATCAACCTGGAGATACGTCTGTGGGGGCGATTTCTGAATTGTGGATTGATATTGGAAGTTCCACCCATTGTAGACAGTGCCATCATTAGTCAGGTAGGCCTGGGTTGTATATGAAAGGTAGCTGAGGAAGCCACAGAGAGCAAGCCAGTGAGCAGTGTTCCTTCATGGTCTCTGCTTCAGTTCCTACCCTTAGCTCCTACTCTACATGATGAACTATAAAGTATAACTCCAACTCTTGCCACTCCAAGTTCTTTTGACCAATGCTTTATCACAGAAATAGAAGACACGCTAAGATAGGCAGCATATTGTTGAAGGGGAGTGTGATAAAGCAAAACTGAACCCCTCATGGCCAAGTAACAAAAGAGAAAAAGGAATGGGTAGGACTCTATATTCCCCTTCAAGGGCATGCCTCCAACTATCAAAAACAAAAACAAAAACAACAACTCTCCTATGCCCTTCCTCTGAAAGGATATGCCACCTTCCAACAACAGCACTAAACTGGGAACCAACTGTGTATAACACAGGCCTTTGGGGGGACATTTGAAATCTGAAGCATTCGTCTATACCCCTGACTCACTTTCTACACCTGAATCCTGGACATAGAGTGATTAAGAAGTGGATATAAAATTGTGAAGACAGAATCTGGGTATTTAATGAAACTAGTCAGTATTATGGTCTCCCGAGTTAACTGCAATAAACTGGCTACTGATTGGACAAATCCTGTTTTCACAGTTAGCTCAAACTGGAAAAATGTTGAGGACCACCACCTGAGATTCAGCCTGTGTAGACTTTGGTTTTAGTTTTCTTACTTCCTTGAGGAATGAAGATGGGTTCCTCATCTTTGACTTATAATCTCCTTCCCCAATGGAAGTCCATGGGGAAAGTAATGTAGTGGCAAGAAACATAGATGCTTCTATGAGGAACAAATGCCCTAAGTAGTAACGTTCTCCCCAAACTGGGGACAGGGCTACTTTGAGTCACGTATTATCTTCCAGAACCAAAGATCTCAGTATGTGTGCAAAACATACTGTTCAGAAGGGATTCAAGACTGTGATCAACCATCACCCTCTCAAAAATACATTTTCATATCAGTATGTTTACTCATATATGCTAAACCATACAGTAATAAACAGAGGTTTGCTGTACATTAGGTACAAATAAAAAAAACAACACCAGAGTACAAGAGATACTAAGAGCAAAGTTCATTATTATTGGATTGTTTATTAATCCATACTTCAAAGTAAAAATAGGAGTAGTCTGAATTCACTGTTCCCACTTTCTTCCAATTTATTTCTCATCCCATTTGGAGTAGTAGGAGCATCCTGCCACCATTCTAGGAAACATTCTCTTCAGCATAGCTAATCCCCAGCATGCAGAGTCTAGTAGACTCTGCTCATGTCATGTTTTGACAACGTGGTTCATACCTTCCATCTCACTGCGGTTTACTCCTGTCTCTTTTGATATTAATTCTATTTTATTGATTTCTGTTACTATGCCTATCCCTTCAATGATCCTGTTTCCAGAGGACAAATAGAACACTCTTTTCATGTCATTCTGCAAAATCTTAGGAAAGTCTTCTCTACTCCCATGGTTCCACATACATATTGATGAAGCAAAAATCTTATCTCTAACCTACACATCACACTTCTACTTTGAACCCATATATTCAACTGCCTACTGGATTGTTTCAACTGATTTTTATTAATGACATTGTCACCTTCCAAGTTATCTAAGGCAGAAAACTTAGAGTCACATAGAACCTTTTCTTCTTCACAGTGAATCTATTCAACTGGTCACAATAGCCTATTGAAGTTTTTTTAGAATTGCCATTTAATCACATCTCCTTCTCATTGTCTCCTCTGTCATTGCCTTTGTTTGAAATGCTATCACTTTTTACATGGAGTTTTAGAACTACTCTCAGTATCTTTGAATCCATTTTTTCCTCCTGTCAAATTGTCCTCCCTATAGTTTCCTGAGTGAACTTTAGAAATTGCCAATAATGCTATATCATACAAGAGGTTTCAATGCTGAATCCGAGTACTTTAGCATAATATAAAAAAGCCCTTCAGTTGGGTGGTGGTGGCACATGCCTTTAAAATCCCTGTACTCTGGAGGCAGAGGCAGGTGGATCTCTGTTAGTCTGAGGCCAGTCTGGTCTACAAGAGCTAGTTCCAGGACAGGCTCTCAAAAAGGAGGAAAAAGAAAGCCCTTCATAATAACTCTATGTTTTCATTCTAGAAAAAAAAATCATTGAACATTGATTCAATCAAACTGAATTTCTTGTAGATTCTGAACATGGATATATGTTTTTATGTATCTGTATCTTTACACATACAATTTACACAGTTATTTAGGCCTAGGATGACTTTTCTCTTCTTTTCCATCATGTTTTTTGAGACAGGTCTTGCAATATAGCCCTGGTGGTACTGGAACTTGCTATGCAAACCAAGCTGGTTTCAGACTCATAGAGAGCTGCTTGCCTCTGCCTCCTGAGTTCTGGGATTGAAGACATGTGCCATGATGCCTGGATTCTTCACCATCTATAAAATATGTCTTAACTATTACCTCCATTCTAAACATATCTCCAGTTTCCCAGGAGCAAAGAAATACCACGTTTCCTCCAGAGTAGCGCTGTTTCCAGGCATCCAATCATCACACCTGTCCTACTATTCCCACGCAGTTTGCGTGCAGCTGTGACTTCAGAGAGGCATGTGTGAAACTATGAGTTAAAGGAAGGAAACACATTTTCGGTATTTTGCACCTCAGATACACAGTGAGTGCTTAATAAAATTTGGTGAAAGGCTAGATATACTTGACTCCCTAGAAAACCACTCTCTGCCTCATGTTCAAACAAAAAGACACAGTTGCTTGTGTACAGACCTGTGAATCTGGAGCACAGACATCTTGGCTCATGGTGAGTGACTACATGAATTTTATTCTGAAGATGCCTAGAGAAATAATAGACAGTTCTATAGCTGTAACCAGAACTACAATAACCAGAAGCAAAGCTGCTTAGTCACTTATATATTCTCTTTTGTTCTTAATTATGCTCATTCTTGGCACTAATAAGGAAAATAGTAGCCTTTAAGATAACCGAAGACATAGAAGTAGAGGAGGGAAGTAAGGATAAGTTGAGTTCTTCAGTTTCATTTCCACGACTTTGTTTCCATGGATGAGAGAGAGCACACATTCGATACTGTCAGGACTGTAAAAGCTACACTCATCATTCTTGTCTCTAGAGAAGGTGAGTCACTTTTATTAATTCTGTTCTCTGATGTGCCCTCACCCCCTTCACTAGTCAAACAAAGAAAGAATCTCCCAGAGGAGGAAAGTCAATGATGTTTTAGTATATAGTCAGTCAATCTTTTTTTAATCATTGTATCAGAAGTATATCTTAATGAAACTTAATATAACACAAAGGAGATTTAGAGAAGAGTGAAAATCTATTCAGGACTCAGCAGAACAAAAGAGTTAGAAACAAAGACTATCAGCTCTACAGGTGCTCTCATGGCTAAAGGCACAAAGGAGACAAAACAGCCTATGGAAATATCACCTACGTTTGCTGACTGATTTGGTTGTCAAGGTCCTCCTATGTTCTCAACTGAAGTATGATAAAGCGAATACTCAGAGCTTAACGTCAAGGTCCTCCTATGTTCTCAACTGAAGTATACTAAAGCAAATACTCAGAGCTTAATGTCAAGGTCCTCCTATGTTCTCAACTGAAGAATGCTAAAGCGAATACTCAGAGCTTAATTCTCTCTCATAGGTACTGAATCGAATTTCACAATTCATGTGCTAAAACTTAATCCCCAAGCCCCTAACTAACATGATGGGACTTAAAGATTGGAGCCCCTGGGTGAGGTTATCATGAAGGTTAAGCTTTCACAATAAAATCAATGACCTTATAAAAAAAGATACAAGAGAGCTGGCTAATGCCACCCCCACAGTACAGGAAAAGAGAGCCATTTCTAGAACCTGACCAACCTTACATCCTTATCTCAAACTTCTATCCTTCATGACTGTGAGGAATAAGTGCCTACTGTTTCAGCAACATGGTCTGTGGTGTTTTGTTAGGATGGCCTGAACTGACAGACATATCCTTCTACACTTTCTCCTACATAATTCGTAATGAGGAAAGACAGGTATATACTATAATATCTACTCTCATTTCACTTACACTTCTGCTCCTCAAGGAAAAAGTCTCAAACTTTTGAGGCCTTTGCTTTTCTTATTTTTACTTTCTAGGCTGTATTCAAGTGAACAATGAAAACAGTCTCAGTCTCATGTCCTCTCTTCCTGAAATTCTCCAGAGAGATTGCAGATAGCATCAAATGTTCCTGATTTCCACCTGGACCTTCCATTCCTCCCATAAGCAAGTTTTAAGGTTGCAAACAGAAGAAAGATGAACATTCTTGGAAATCATAAAACACAGGAGAGGGGCTTCATGATCTGGAAGTTGCAATAGGAAGAGATTCCTAAAGGATTGAGAGGGAGTGTGACAAAAGAGATGATACATTCTCTGAAAGTGTGGAGATAGCAACAAAGAAGTAGGGATAGCAGCAGCTGATGTACACCCCTGGCTTTTCTAGAGCCCCATTTTGTAGTGACACAATCTTCCTCACAAGTGGGTTGAGTTGGAAAGGACCTACTTGAAGGATTCTATGGTAATGAATGAATCTGCTTCACAGGATAGTTAAAGAAATTAAATTAAAGAGCGTGTAGACATTGCTTAATGTGGAACCAGTCTTGCAGTAATCATTCCATAAAGAAGGCCTATTGTAGCTGTTATTGTTGGGAGTGGCTATTGCTTAAGTTAGGGTATCTCTATGATAATAATGTGATCTTAGAAGTATTATATTTGCTCGTTTGGTGACATCAATTGTAGTACAGAGTGTGTACAAGTGTGCTGAAAACGTGATTTACTACAGATCCCGTTGAATGTGAGATTTAGTCTCTAGAGCAGTGGTTTTCAACCTGGCGACAAATGACCCTTTTACAGGGGCCATCTGAGGCCATAGGAAAACACAGATCCATAACAGTAGCCAAATTATGTTAGGAAGTAGCAACAAAATTAATTGTATGGTTGGGGTCACCACAACATGAGGAAGTGCATCTGAATAGTTGCAGCATTAGGAATGTTAAGAACCACTGGTCTAGAGTGGGTAAAGCAAAAGGTCTGTGGACTGGGGTAAAACTGAACACAGTAAAGATATCTACCTCTATTATCTCTATCTCTTCAATCTCTATCATCTCTAACACTATCATCCCTTTCTCTATCATCCCTATCTCTATCATCTTTAACTCTATCATCTCTATCATCTCTCTCTATCACCCCTATCTCTATCACTTCTTTCTCTATCTCTATCATCTCTATCTCTATCACCTTTATCTCTATCACCCCTATGTCTATCTCTATCATCCCTATCTCTATCATCCCTATCTCTATCATCCCTACCTCTATCATCCCTAGCTCTATTATCTCTAGCCCTATTATCCCTGTCTCTATCATCTCTAGCTCTATCATCCATAGCTCTATTATCCCTATCTCCATCATCTCTGTCTCTATCATCTCTATCTCTATCATCCCTAGCTCTATCATCCCTAGCTCTATCATCCCCATCTCTATCATCCCCATCTCTATCATCTCTATCTCTATCATCTGTCTCTGTCATCTCTATCTTTATCATCTCCATCTCTATCTCTATCATCTCTATCATCCCTATCTCTATCATCCCTATCTCTATCATCTCTGTCTCTGTCATCTCTATCTCTATTATCTCTATCATCCCCATCTCTATCGCTTCTATCTCTGTCATCTCTATCTGTATCATTTCTCTCTATTATCTCTCTCATGTCTATAACAGGAAAATTAAGTTTTCATATTTATTAGTGAAGCTTCTAGTCCTGTACTCCATTTAGTTCTTCAAGAGTTGAAAACACTAAGCAGAGCATTGGTAGACTCTTCTTTGGAAATGTGATAAACTCTAGAAAAAACAAAGGATGTTGATTTCAGCAGGATGTGGTGACACACCTCTGTAATCCCAGCACTTTGGAAGTAGAGATACAGAGGGCTATGAGTGCAAAGCCAGCCTGGGGTATATAACACAATTCTGTTGTAGAACCAAAAAAATCAACTAAGTCTCTTTAATGCCTTGAGATTATGCACCTTGTTTCTAAGATAGCAGAAAAGACAAAGTTGCTAACCTAACATTATATAAGGATCTGCCTTAGCAGAATAAAGCCAAGATCTTAGTTTATGGATTTGGTGAAATTAGAGGTAATGATGGAGAAGCCAACATGACAAAGAACTGCCAAAAAAGCCTTAAGGAGCATTGACTGGCCCAGTCAACAGGCAAGAAAATGTCAAGACTTCAGTCATATAGTCATAAGAAAATGAATTCTGGGACAAGCCTGAATGATCTTGGAAGCAAATTCCCCATTTTAAACTCCAAATGTGATTGCATCCTATCACATATACTGAATTTGATGGAGAATCTGAGCAGACTCATCTACATACATGTAAATTCCTGACAGCAGTTATAAGCCTGTCAAAATATATTGTTTAAGTAACTAAGTTTGTGGTAACTTACTATACTGCAATACAAAATGAACACACTTCCAAACTCAAGTACTAAGTAGTTTGTCTATCTAATTAGGTTTTAAGGAACCTATTCATAAGCATAAAATGACTGTAATTAATATGAAAGTAGTCCCTAAACTAACAAACAAACCAAACACTCAAAAGGAAAAACATGGGAAAAAAGAATCAGAGCGACATTAACGACATCATTATCCTTGAGGATGAATGAATATATTGCATCTCTCAAACAAGAACAATGCGTTATACAGAAAAAAATCTCAGAAAACAAAATTGTTCTTAAAATTCCTTTTCTTGAAATCCCTGTTATAATTTGCTGTATAATAAAAATAATTACAGTTTTGTCTCAGGTTCCTGGAACAGTTTCTAAACCTTTGACATTTGTTCAATGGTAGACAACTCTGTTCTTCACGTTAACCCTCTAGAATGATGTTTAAACTTCTGTCAAAAAGGTGACTCATAGGTGAGCCCCTAGATGATTATTTCAGGATGAAACCTGGCCTCAACATACCAAATAGCATGATTAAAGGGTTAAGGCTCTGAATTAGATGATATCAGCTCAAAATAACCTCTCCAAGGTAAAAGGTGATTGGAATTAGAGACTGAGTTCAATCAGGTGTTTCAACCAACCAGGCCTAGGTAAACAAACCCCATTAAAAACTCTAGTTTGGGCAAACCTCCTAGTTGATGAACATTGTTGTTCCAAAAGGATGATCCATTTAATCCATTCAGATTTCATAGAAAAAGACACAAAACCTCCATAATAGAGACTATTCCAGACCTCATCCTATATAGGACTTTTCATTTTGTTAGTTATGACTGAATTGATTTTATGGGACTCTAATAATAAAATTGTTCCCATACTCATAATCCTCACATGGGTTATATGAGTTATTCTAGAGAATTTTCAAGCCCGAGGGGATTGTTGAAATTCCCAAATGTGTAGTCAGTTGATCTGAAGGTTAAATATCCTATGGATGCTTGGGACCTGGCATCTAAAGTGGAGAAAACCTTGTTGGGTACCATGCCCTTAACCAATGGAATCTGCACTTTGGAGAGTGTCGTAATTATACATCAGCATTGCAGAAGTGTTGGAAGATAAAGCTGAGAAAAATTTCCAGAAGTAGAACAATCAGGGAGACTAGTAAATGGGAAAAAAGACAAAAGTAGGCATGACATGGTGGCACACACTAGTTATCCTAGCACTTGGAAGACTTAAAGCAGAAGGACTGTAACTTTGAGATCAGTCTGGACTACAGAATAAACCCTACTTCAAAAAAATATAGCCATCAAGTTACTGTATCAGTGAGAGAAGTTCCATGTAAGAATTACACAAACTCTAGAAAACAATAGAAAAATCAGAGAAAAAAAACTTAATTCAATAAGAATTTGGCAGAATTGATAGCGAGTTTTAAAACAGAACGTATCCACAAAGTGTTCAACATAATAGTAGGCACTAAGTATGCTCAAAGAGATATTAATGGGATGTTGTATGCACTAATAGCAAAACAAAGAAAGCAATAGGTTCTAGAGAAAAACATTATAAGAGATCAGCATGTATCATCATTTCAGACATCTCAAAACTTTTCTAACTTCTCTCACAATATCTAGAAGATGACTGTGAAATACCTTTGTAATTACTAGGTACATCAGAGAAGAAAGAGTTTTATAGATTTAGAGGATAATTGGAATAGATTTAAACAATCTCAAAGGATGTCTCCACGAAGATAAAAGAGTCTATGCATCTGCACGTGTTTGGTAAATGTTTAGTCAATTGAGGAACAGGCTGGAGATGAGCTATTACTATGTGTATAAAAGTAAATAAATAAAAAGACTGTTATCAGCTCCATTAAATGCAAGCATATGTGCAAGAAAGCAAAAGTAATCATAGTATGCTATATAATTCAGTTATAGAATATGCATAGTTCTAATAATATATACTCTGAATAGTGATCTAATAAATTTTGAGATAATTGTGCTTGGGCAGAGGTACAGTGGGAGATTTCTCCCCATGTCTGGAGGCTTAAGGTAATATTGAACTGAGCTCTTTTCATAAAGAAGCAATAATCTGAAAGGCTATGAATGAGCTTTATAAGTGTATTATTTAGCTTAGCAAATCTGTTCTACATAGTTTCTTCTGGAGAACAGATAATGAGGAGGAGGGTTCTTACAGCTGTGACAAATAATTTGCTTCTATCACAAACAATTGAAAGTTTTATTAAAATCAAAAAAAGTTTTGAAAAAGTAAAAACTAATTTTAAGTGAAAATTCCTACCATAACATCAAAGTGCTCAAATTCTTCAGTGACTCAACAATGCAGCTTCTAAATTTCTATAGTTCGTTGCCATCTGAGCCCTGTGGAACGGTCTTACTTCTCAGACTACTCTGCCCTTGATTGTCAGCCTTGAGCCATGCTCGCCTGCTTTTTTTCCCACAAACAAGTTTGTTCCCATTTGAGGACCTTTATTACTTGCTGTTCCCTCTGCCTGGAATCATTTTCTCTAGATCATTTTATTGCAGACTCCTTTATTCAGGACTCATCAGAAAGTAGCTTCTTTAGAAAAACACTCCATAAACATATAATTGCAAACAACCTCAATCAAATGCCAATTGAAGTCCAATCTCTAAGTCAATTGGTCTGTGGTTTTCTAACAATACCAGTGCAATGAAGATAAAAGTTAGCATCTATTATAGATTAAAAAAGACAAAATCTAAGTGCAGTCTATAATTTCATCCCATTTTTTATAAAGAACTTGTATAGAGAGCATTGCTTTGACAAATGGAGAAAATAGAGTGTATTGTGTGTTAAATATTATGAACTTACTGTTGCTAATTTTCATGAATTTGATTATTACATACATTATGAAAGAGGATTCTGTTTTCCTTAGGAGATGCATACTGAAATGTTTGTAGAAGCAAAATCAAGATGACTGCAACTAGCTTTGAAACAAGGGGGTTGGGAGAAGGATGGATGGAGGAGGAGAGAGAGGAGAGAGAGGGAAGGAGAGAGTGACAAAGAGAGAATGGGAATACATACTAAACAAATATGACAAGATGCTAATGTCTGGTGAATAATGGTAAAAAGGTTGAAAGCTTATCAAGTGAGTAGCAAACAAAAATTCTGAACTTTATCTAGCAGCTTTGTTGTTGACATTAGTATTAGTAAAGTTACCTTCCAACTGTTTTAATGTATTAGAAGAGTAAGCAAATGAATAGCTAAAGCTAGGTTGGCCAAAGAAGCTTCCTCGTAAACTTCCTAGCCTATTATCCTGTTTGCGTTTCTTTTGCTGTTGTTGTTTGCATCACATTTATCATTTTTCTGAAACAATTTCTGTGCATGTATTTCCTTGACTCTAATGTGTGTATCACCCCAGTCCTATACTGAGATGTTATTTGAGCGAGGATGTTTTAGTGCCTTGTTCATTGGTGAATCACAGGCATTCAAACAAGTATCTGTCATGTCAGTGATATTTAGTATTAACTGTGAAATGGATGAATGAGGCGATCCCAAGGAACTCTAGAGTCAGATGGTATTGTCTTTGTCCCCAAGCTAAGGTAATGTCATGAGACCCATTTGCCGTTGTAGAGTTCTGTGAAGCTGAAAGGGCCACTTGGTCTGGTTGTCGCATGTGGGGTGTGGTTGATGGGAACAGGCACTACCAAAATTTGCAGTAATCCTAGGGGTTACAACCACAGGAAGTAGACGTAAAACCAAAAGGTGACTGGTGACACAGTCCTGAACTGTCTCTGTCTCCCCGTGGGGGAAGTGTGCGTGTGTGTGCGTGTCTTTGCACCTGTGCATGTATGCCCTGGCACATACTTGGAAGTCGGAGGACAGCTTTCAAGTGGCAGTTCTCTTCCTCGATCTAGTTGAGGTAGAGTCCCTCTGGTCTCTACCTTGTTTCTTACTCAAGCTGGGTGCTCCACAAGTTTCTCAGCAATCTCCTGTTCCTGTCACCCATCGTATTTTAGGAGTTCTGTAATTACAGATGTATACCACCACATCTGGCTTCTTCAAGTGGCTTCTGGGGATTAACTTCAGGTTATCAGGCTTGAGTGACAAGTGTCTTTAGACACAGAGTCATGGAACTGGCTGTTTTAATGTGCTAATTTAATCTAAAAAGTGTTAATTTAATCTGAAACAGTTGGATTGGTGGCATTTTGAACTTGTAAATTGCTTCAATTGTGTAAATATTTTCACCATGATTCCTTTTAACATAGAGCACTTTGAGAAAGGGTGCACTTTAAGTTGTGTCGATGAAGAAGGAAAACTACAGGGATAAGGAAGCAGCTCGGAACAGAGTGGCTT
Source organism: Chionomys nivalis (assembly GCF_950005125.1). Taxonomy (NCBI): domain Eukaryota; kingdom Metazoa; phylum Chordata; class Mammalia; order Rodentia; family Cricetidae; genus Chionomys; species Chionomys nivalis. The sequence goes on from NC_080112.1 coordinate 24,759,419, forward strand.
ACTCACAGAAGAAAACTTTATTCCTCACAATTTATCCTATAAGCAACTCTTTGTCTTAAATTTCTTTTCCTACCTGTTTCCTGTCCTTTATAACTTTCTCTGCTTGATTTAATGTCTCGGGCCACTGTCCACTCTCACCCTTGGGGAGTATATTCTCCCCTACTCTGGAATAAAGTGTCTTCTGTATCATGCTCTGAAAGGTTCATCTAAATTCTTTGAGCAGAGATCATGAGGATTAGGTGCCATGGGGATCCTAGTGATAACTTTTGGTATTTCCACCAAGTTATAAGCATATTTTCTTCATCGTCACTGTGCCTTCAAAGTTCCAGGAATTGACAGCTGGATTCATCACTTCTGATTTTAAACTTGTAAAGGAGGATCTCCAGAGGAACGATTTCTTTTAGGTATTTGGGGAAGTCATTCAGAGGTATTGGTATTAAAATCCTTGTTGAATTGAACAGTAATTGAAAGCTTCACTGTTTATTCCTTCCTGGTCAAAAAGCTAACTTTTTGAAATGTAAATGTATTTATTAATGATACACTTATAACATATTATGCATTCCCCTTTACTTCATCTCTTCATAAAACCTTTCACAGTTTACATTGCTATAGCAGAAATGATTTGACTTCTTAGAATTACTTATATAATAAACATCTATGTTTTTATAGAAGTAAATCAAGATGTATAAGTTTCAACTGCTCTATGATTGAAAAGCATGACAAAATAACTTAAATTTTTTCTCTTAGCATTAGTATCCAAGATTTATAATGGCTTTGGATGGTTAATTTATAGTTATTCATCAGTATAAAAAAAGGATTAAAAGTGATGCTTTAATCAACATTTAGTTTTATTGAAAAATGGAATTTTCTATCTTATTAAAACACTGTGCAATAATTTACACAACATTTGTTAGCAGTAACTTTACATAAATAGTTCACATTTGTTCTTGAACAATTTAAAAAATACAAAGTATATATAGTTAGTTTTTATATGTACATGGATATAATAATTCCTGGATCAAAAATATTTTGAAGGAAATTGCATTTTTACTGAAACTTTTTAGTGATATTTTATTTGTGTTTTAATAAATAAAACTTACCTGAATATCAGAGTGCAGCGCTAAGCCACTAGAGGCCAGGTAGTGATGGCACATACGTTTAATCCCAGGACTCAGGGTCACCCTGGTCTACACGAGATTGACTCCGTCTAAAAAGAGAAACAGAGCTCACACAGAGGTGTTCCCTGCACTCGGAATCACATGCCTTTATTCCCAGCACTAGGGAGGTGGAGACAGGAGTGACATGACTGGGCAGAGAGAGGAATGTAAGGCAGGAGGAGACAAGAGCTCATTGCAGTCTGAGGTTTGGTGCCGAGCATTGCAGTCTGCAGTCAGGCTGAGAATAGGATCATCACTTTGTCTGAGCCTTGGTAGAGGTAAGAACTCGCTAGTGGCTTGGCTGCTTTGCTTTTCTGATCTTCAGCTTGAACCCCAATATCTGTCTCTGGGTTTTTATTAATTGTGCTACAAAACTTAAGACTTGTTTTCTTGACAAAATTCCCTAAACAATACTGTATAACTGCAATGATCATACAGGCAAGATTTCTCAAAAGGCACTTATATCTGGGGCGGAGGGGAGGGGAGGTGACCAATGGCTGTCAAGTTTGACTTAAGGCTCTCTCAAGAGGAGAGAATTCATGCCTGGTCCTGTAAACCTAGCCCACTCTCTATGGGTGGTGAGACATGGAAACTAGATTACAACCTTCTACTGCCAATTTCCTAAACCAATGTAATTTCTAACTGCGAGACAGCATCTGGGGGTGGGGTGGGATATGATAACGGGATTAAAGATGATTAAAATATATTATATACATGTATGAAATGTCACAATGAAACCCATTAGTATGTACAAGTAATATATGCTAATAAAATTTTAAATCTATATATTGAATCAAACTTACATTTAGATATAAATTACAATGCCAAGCACATTCTAAATGTTAAGTAAATTTATGCCTTTTTAACAGGCATCTTTGATGGTGGCTAGCATTTTTTTTCTGTCCTCTTGTATTCAAAATGAAAATTCATTTCTTATATGGGTCCAAGACTATGCCAAAGATCCCAATTATGACAGCTTTTGGGTCTTTGGGCTCTCACCCACTTCAAGTACTTTTGAATTTCCAGTCATCTCCTCTTTAAGAGGATGATTGTAATAATTTGCAACAGTACATTATACATATCAGAACTAGTTCTTTTATTTTAAAAAATGATTATCAGAAAGGATATTTTGCAATGGCCTTTTAATTCAACTCAAAGTATATATTCCTTAAAGTGTTACTAATGTCTCATCTGCCTTATATGAAGTACAAAATCATATTTAAACCATTTAAAGCATCGTTCCATTGGGCAAAACATTTTGGAACGAAATCTCTGGATTTTCATGGTACAACAGGTTATGTCTGTTATAATCTTAGTAACAATATTATTAGCCTTTGTGTGGTTAACCACTGTTTTAATTTTTTTCATCTCCTATCCTTTACAGTTGATCACTGTCAGATGGCCCAGCAACAATTTAACTCCAACTATCTGGATGTCTTGGCCATAGTTTGAGACCCGAAGAACTCTCTACATAGCCCAGAAGAGCTGTGAACTCACAAACTTCTGGCTTTAACATCTGGGATTCTGTAATTATAGTCATGGTTCTCTCTCTCTCTCTCTCTCTCTCTCTCTCTCTCTCTCTCTCTCTCTCCCTCCTTCTCCCTCCTTCCATCCTTCCCTCTTATTGCCTCCTTATCTTCTTGTCTTAAGCTTGTTAGACTAGCTACCTTTAGTTACAACCCCAAACTCAGTCCTTGGGAGGCAGAGGAAGCCGGATCTCTGTGAGTTCAAGGTCAGCCTGGTCTACAAAGCTAGTTCCAGAACAGCCTGGGCTGTTACACAGCAGAGAAACCCTGTCTAAAAACAAACAACAACAACCAAAAAAAATCCCCAAAAAACAAAAACAAAAACAAACCCCAAAAAAGCCTTTTCTAAGTCACAGTATGTCAAAGATGTTACAAAGACTTCCTTCAAACTATCCTCAGATCCACAACCATCTCACTACTGCCTGCCTACAAAGACCTGTTCTCTTATCCTCTGATCATTTAGCATTAGTTAGAATTCATATTAGAAATTCCATTAGCATGTTTTGTTCATGGACAACCTATTCCAGAGTGAATCCAAATGTATATGGAGGTGGTTAAGTTGTTTATCTGGAACTAGAATACTAGCCTTGGCAATGCAGACCCAAAACTATAGGTTGCAGCAAAAATGAAGAGTTATGATTTTGCAGATGACTCCAAATGAACTGGATATGACTTCAAGGAACAAAAGTAGGCTAGTAGATTCTTCCAGAATAAAATATATGGTCAAGAATAGTTTC